>NC_090373.1:209373783-209376283 GCF_036365525.1 Heterodontus francisci | reverse complement strand
CAGTTCCTCGTCAGTCTCTCTCTCTCTCTCTCTCTGACTCCAGTTCCTCTTGTCAGTCTCTCTCTCTCTCTCTCTCTCTCTCTGACTCCAGTTCCTCTTGTCAGTCTCTCTCTCTCTCTCTCTGACTCCAGTTCCTCTTGTCAGTCTCTCTCTCTCTCTCTCTCTGACTCCAGTTCCTCTTGTCAGTCTCTCTCTCTCTCTCTGACTCCAGTTCCTCCTGTCAGTCTCTCTCTCTCTCTCTCTCTCTGACTCCAGTTCCTCCTGTCAGTCTCTCTCTCTCTCTCTGACTCCAGTTCCTCTTGTCAGTCTCTCTCTCTCTGACTCCAGTTCCTCTTGTCAGTCTCTCTCTCTCTCTGACTCCAGTTCCTCCTGTCAGTCTCTCTCTCTCTCTCTCTCTGACTCCAGTTCCTCCTGTCAGTCTCTCTCTCTCTCTCTCTCTCTGACTCCAGTTCCTCCTGTCAGTCTCTCTCTCTCTCTGACTCCAGTTCCTCTTGTCAGTCTCTCTCTCTCTCTCTGACTCCAGTTCCTCTTGTCAGTCTCTCTCTCTCTCTCTGACTCCAGTTCCTCTTGTCAGTCTCTCTCTCTCTCTCTGACTCCAGTTCCTCTTGTCAGTCTCTCTCTCTCTCTCTGACTCCAGTTCCTCTTGTCAGTCTCTCTCTCTCTCTCTCTGACTCCAGTTCCTCTTGTCAGTCTCTCTCTCTCTCTGACTCCAGTTCCTCTTGTCAGTCTCTCTCTCTCTCTCTGACTCCAGTTCCTCTTGTCAGTCTCTCTCTCTCTCTCTCTCTCTGACTCCAGTTCCTCTTGTCAGTCTCTCTCTCTCTCTCTGACTCCAGTTCCTCCTGTCAGTCTCTCTCTCTCTCTCTGACTCCAGTTCCTCTTGTCAGTCTCTCTCTCTCTCTGACTCCAGTTCCTCTTGTCAGTCTCTCTCTCTCTCTGACTCCAGTTCCTCTTGTCAGTCTCTCTCTCTCTCTCTGACTCCAGTTCCTCTGTCAGTCTCTCTCTCTCTCTCTGACTCCAGTTCCTCCTGTCAGTCTCTCTCTCTCTCTGACTCCAGTTCCTCTGTCAGTCTCTCTCTCTCTCTCTGACTCCAGTTCCTCCTGTCAGTCTCTCTCTCTCTCTCTCTCTCTCTCTGACTCCAGTTCCTCTTGTCAGTCTCTCTCTCTCTGACTCCAGTTCCTCTTGTCAGTCTCTCTCTCTCTCTCTGACTCCAGTTCCTCCTGTCAGTCTCTCTCTCTCTCTCTGACTCCAGTTCCTCCTGTCAGTCTCTCTCTCTCTCTGACTCCAGTTCCTCTCGTCAGTCTCTCTCTCTCTCTCTGACTCCAGTTCCTCTTGTCAGTCTCTCTCTCTCTCTCTCTCTCTCTCTCTCTGACTCCAGTTCCTCCTGTCAGTCTCTCTCTCTCTCTCTCTGACTCCAGTTCCTCTGTCAGTCTCTCTCTCTCTCTCTGACTCCAGTTCCTCTCGTCAGTCTCTCTCTCTCTGACTCCAGTTCCTCTTGTCAGTCTCTCTCTCTCTCTCTCTCTCTGACTCCAGTTCCTCCTGTCAGTCTCTCTCTCTCTCTCTTACTCCAGTTCCTCTTGTCAGTCTCTCTCTCTCCCTCTCTCTGACTCCAGTTCCTCTTGTCAGTCTCTCTCTCTCTCTCTCTGACTCCAGTTCCTCCTGTCAGTCTCTCTCTCTCTGACTCCAGTTCCTCTTGTCAGTCTCTCTCTCTCTCTGACTCCAGTTCCTCCTGTCAGTCTCTCTCTCTCTCTCTCTCTCTCTCTCTGACTCCAGTTCCTCTTGTCAGTCTCTCTCTCTCTCTCTCTCTGACTCCAGTTCCTCTTGTCAGTCTCTCTCTCTCTCTCTGACTCCAGTTCCTCTTGTCAGTCTCTCTCTCTCTCTGACTCCAGTTCCTCTGTCAGTCTCTCTCTCTCTCTGACTCCAGTTCCTCTTGTCAGTCTCTCTCTCTCTGACTCCAGTTCCTCTTGTCAGTCTCTCTCTCTCTGACTCCAGTTCCTCTTGTCAGTCTCTCTCTCTCTCTGACTCCAGTTCCTCTTGTCAGTCTCTCTCTCTCTCTCTCTGACTCCAGTTCCTCTTGTCAGTCTCTCTCTCTCTGACTCCAGTTCCTCTTGTCAGTCTCTCTCTCGCTCTCTCTGACTCCAGTTCCTCTTGTCAGTCTCTCTCTCTCTCTCTCTCTCTCTCTCTGACTCCAGTTCCTCTTGTCAGTCTCTCTCTCTCTCTCTGACTCCAGTTCCTCCTGTCAGTCTCTCTCTCTCTCTCTGACTCCAGTTCCTCTTGTCAGTCTCTCGCTCTCTCTCTGACTCCAGTTCCTCGTGTCAGTCTCTCTCTCTCTCTCTGACTCCAGTTCCTCTTGTCAGTCTCTCTCTCTCTGACTCCAGTTCCTCTTGTCAGTCTCTCTCTCTCTGACTCCAGTTCCTCTTGTCAGTCTCTCGCTCTCTCTGACTCCAGTTCCTCTTGTCAGTCTCTCTCTCTCTGACTCCAGTTCCTCGTTGTCAGTCTCTCG
>NC_090373.1:209246033-209371083 GCF_036365525.1 Heterodontus francisci | reverse complement strand
TGGACACATACCTGTGTCGAAGGGTGAGGCTGGGTCTGGGCAACGGGCCGCGCCACCATGATAACCAGAAACATGAGAGAATAATGAAAGCAAACGCTATCACCTAGTTACATTATGGTTTTCTACAGGATGTCCTGCTCCCAGTGGAAGATGTGCAGACAGTAGGAGGGTTTGTAATCCATACGGTGTGTGTTCCAGAATCATTACACGTTGGAGATAGACTCAACCTGTTTGTGGATGAGGGTACTTTATCTATGCTCTTTATGGAATGGTTGCTGGGCAGTTGTGGCTCCATGTTGTAATGCTATTCTGTAACTGGTCTGTGTTTGAGGGGATCACATTGTAATGCTATTCTGTAACTGGTCTGTGTTTGAGGGGACCACATTGTAATGCTATTCTGTAACAGGTCTGTGTTTGAGGGGACCACATTGTAATGTTGTCATGTAACGGATCTGTGTTTGAGGGTGCCACATTGTAATGCTATTCTGTAACTGGTCTGTGTTTGAGGGTGACACACGGTAATGCTATTCTGTAACTGGTCTGTGTTTGAGGGACCACATTGTAATGTTGTCACGTAACAGATCTGTATTTGAGGGGACCACATTGTAATGCTGTCCTGTAACTGGTCTGTGTTTGAGGGTGCCACATTGTAATGCTGTCCTGTAACTGGTATGTGTTTGAGGGTGCCACATTGTAATGCTATTCTGTAACAGATCTGTGTTTGAGGGGACCACATTGTAATGTTGTCATGTAACAGATCTGTGTTTGAGGGTGCCACATTGTAATGCTATTCTGTAACAGATCTCTGTTTGAGGGGACCACATTGTAATGTTGTCATGTAACAGATCTGTGTTTGAGGGTGCCACATTGTAATGTTGTCATGTAACAGATCTGTATTTGAGGGTGCCACATTGTAATGCTATTCTGTAACAGATCTCTGTTTGAGGGGACCACATTGTAATGCTGTCCTGTAACAGATCTGTGTTTGAGGGTGCCACATTGTAATGCTGTCCTGTAACAGATCTGTGTTTGAGGGTGCCACATTGTAATGCTATTCTGTAACAGATCTGTGTTTGAGGGGACCACATTGTAATGCTGTCCTGTAACAGATCTGTGTTTGAGGGTGCCACATTGTAATGCTGTCCTGTAACAGATCTGTGTTTGAGGGTGCCACATTGTAATGCTATTCTGTAACAGGTCTGTGTTTGAGGGGACCATGTTGTAATGCTGTCCTGTAACAGGTCTGTCTTTAAGGAGACCACTTTGTATTGCTGTCCTGTAACAGGTCTGTGTTTGAGGGCACAGTGTTGTATTGCTGTCCTGTAACAGGTCGGTGTTTGAGGGGACCATTTGTAATGCTGTCCTGTGATATTTAATGTTCCCCAGGCCCACCGTCTTGCCTGCATGGTAAAACACACGGCCACTCATCTGCTGAACTTTGCCCTTGGCTGTGTGCTGGGAGATCACACAGAGCAGAAAGGCTCACACATCACAGCAGAGAGACTGCGCTTTGACTGCAGTATTAGGGTAAGAACTGCTTCTACTTACTGCACTGAGCCCAGGCAGTGCTGTGCTCTGCCTAACCAGGCTGCGGGCAAAACACTGTCTGATAGGCCAGCCTTCATGTCGGGTAGTGTGGCAGGGGGTCGGAGGTTACGCTGCCTGGTCAGTCTTTGCGTGGGGTCCTGGGGTAAGTGATCTCATCGGGCACAGAGATGTGAAACCAATGGCTCCTTCCTGCTGCCTTCATTGAGTAGTTGAGCTTTTCTGAGGGCCGGGCTTTGGCTCGGGTTTGTGCCGAGGCCCCTGATTTCGGGGGAGGGATTAGGGCCTGAGCCCCAGAAGATGCGGGAAAATGGTGACCCCCTATGTTACTCAGCACCAAACCCCACCCCCCCCCCCCGGTGTGACTCTCCACCTCCACTCCCCCTCCCCACCCCCGCCCCCTCCCCTTGCAGGAGCCTCCCAGTGCTCCACCTCCACCACCCCTGACGCTCCTTCTCCTCTCCCCTCGCCCCGGGTCCTGCTCCTCCCTTCCTCCCCACATCCAATTAGCCTGTTGTCTCTGGTCTGGTTTAACACGCAGCCTCTGGTTGTGATACAGTAAATGGCAGAACCCTTAGGAGTATTGACAGGCAGAGAGATCTGGGCGTACAGGTCCACAGGTCACTGAAAGTGGCAACGCAGGTGGATAAGGCAGTCAAGAAGGCATACGGCATGCTTGCCTTCATCGGTTGGGGCATAGAGTATAAAAATCGGCCAGTCATTCTGCAGCTGTACAGAACCTTAGTTAGGCCACACTTAGAATATTGTGTGCAATTCTAGTCGCCACACTACCAGAAGGACGTGGAGGCTTTGGAGAGGGTACAGAGGAGGTTTACCAGGATGTTGCCTGGTCTGGAGGGCATTAGCTATGAGGAGAGGTTGGAAAAACTCAGATTGTTTTCACTGGAACGACGGAGGTGGAGGGGCGACATGATAGAGGTTTACAAAGTTATGAGCGGCATGGACAGAGTGGATAGTCAGAAGCTTTTTCCCAGGGTGGAAGAGTCAGTTACTGGGGGACATAGGTTTAAGGTGCGAGGGGCAAAGTTTAGAGGGGATGTGCGAGGCAAGTTTTTTACACAGAGGGTGGTGAGTGCCTGGAACTTGCTGCCAGGGGCGGTGGTGGAAGCAGATACGATCGCGACGTTTAAGAGACATCTTGACAAATATATGAATAAGAAGGGAATAGAGGGATATGGGCCCCAGAAGTGCAGAAGGTGTTAGTTTCGGCAGGCATCAAGATCGGCGCAGGTTTGGAGGGCCGAATGGCCTGTTCCTGTGCTGTACTGTTCTTTCTTCTTTGTGATGTAGGCTCCGCTCACTGGGCAGCAGTTGGAGAAAATAGAGGAGATTGTGCGGGATGTGATTCGAAGGGATGAGGATGTGTACACGGCAGAGGTCCCTATAAATCAGGCCAACCAGATCAGAGGGCTCAGGAGAGTCGATGAGGTAACAGCACCCAGAAGGAACAAACTTCAGTCGTCAGTCTCCCCGCTCCCCCTGTGCATTGTTCCCTCAGTACTGGCCCTCTGATGGTGCAGTGCCTTCAACGCCCGTCCCTCTGACTAATGGCGCGGTGCCCACCCCCCCCCCCCTCGAGCGACGGCGCGGTGCCCACCCCCCCCCCCCGAGCGACGGCGCGGTGCCCACCCCCCCCCGAGCGATGGCGCGGTGCCCACCCCCCCCCCCCGAGCGACGGCGCGGTGCCCACCCCCCCCCGAGCGACGGCGCGGTGCCCGCCCCCCCCGAGCGACGACGCGGTGCCCACCCCCCCCGAGCGACGGCGCGGTGCCCACACCCCCCGAGCGACGGCGCGGTGCCCACACCCCCCGAGCGACGGCGCGGTGCCCGCCCCCCCCGAGCGACGGCGCGGTGCCCGCCCCCCCCGAGCGACGGCGCGGTGCCCGCCCCCCCCGAGCGACGGCGCGGTGCCCGCCCCCCCCGAGCGACGGCGCGGTGCCCGCCCCCCCCGAGCGACGGCGCGGTGCCAGCCCCCCCCCCCGAGCGACGGCGCGGTGCCAGCCCCCCCCCGAGCGACGGCGCGGTGCCAGCCCCCCCCGAGCGACGGCGCGGTGCCAGCCCCCCCCGAGCGACGGCGCGGTGCCAGCCCCCCCCTGAGCGACGGCGCGGTGCCAGCCCCCCCCCCGAGCGACGGCGCGGTGCCAGCCCCCCCCCCGAGCGACGGCGCGGTGCCAGCCCCCCCCCCGAGCGACGGCGCGGTGCCAGCCCCCCCCCGAGCGACGGCGCGGTGCCAGCCCCCCCCCGAGCGACGGCGCGGTGCCAGCCCCCCCCCGAGCGACGGCGCGGTGCCAGCCCCCCCCCGAGCGACGGCGCGGTGCCAGCCCCCCCCCGAGCGACGGCGCGGTGCCAGCCCCCCCCGAGCGACGGCGCGGTGCCAGCCCCCCCCCGAGCGACGGCGCGGTGCCAGCCCCCCCCCGAGCGACGGCGCGGTGCCAGCCCCCCCCCGAGCGACGGCGCGGTGCCAGCCCCCCCCCGAGCGACGGCGCGGTGCCAGCCCCCCCCCGAGCGACGGCGCGGTGCCAGCCCCCCCCCGAGCGACGGCGCGGTGCCAGCCCCCCCCCGAGCGACGGCGCGGTGCCAGCCCCCCCCCGAGCGACGGCGCGGTGCCAGCCCCCCCCCGAGCGACGGCGCGGTGCCAGCCCCCCCCGAGCGACGGCGCGGTGCCAGCCCCCCCCCGAGCGACGGCGCGGTGCCCGCCCCCCCCGAGCGACGGCGCGGTGCCCGCCCCCCCCGAGCGACGGCGCGGTGCCCGCCACCCCCGAGCGACGGCGCGGTGCCCGCCCCCCCCGAGCGACGGCGCGGTGCCCGCCCCCCCCCGAGCGACGGCGCGGTGCCCGCCCCCCCCCGAGCGACGGCGCGGTGCCCGCCCCCCCCCCGAGCGACGGCGCGGTGCCCGCCCCCCCCGAGCGACGGCGCGGTGCCAGCCCCCCCCAGAGCGACGGCGCGGTGCCAGCCCCCCCCGAGCGACGGCGCGGTGCCCGCCCCCCCCCGAGCGACGGCGCGGTGCCCGCCCCCCCCCGAGCGACGGCGCGGTGCCCGCCCCCCCCCCGAGCGACGGCGCGGTGCCCGCCCCCCCGAGCGACGGCGCGGTGCCAGCCCCCCCCCCCCGAGCGACGGCGCGGTGTTTAGGCTCCTGGTTTTCCAGGGTTCCTGTGAGCGGGAGCTGACAGGTTTGCTCTGTTGCTAATGAGCCTACTTCTATTCCCATGTATCAGATATACCCGGATCCTGTGCGTGTTGTGTCAGTCGGGGTGTCTGTTGACCAGTTACTGCATTCAACCAACAAACACACTTCCGTGGAACTGTGCTGTGGGACGTGAGTAACAGGTTCCCTACTCGAGGCAGATTCATCAATGTTTTTCTAATCCATTATTTAAAAACTTTTTTTTTTTACTCTGTGTCTAACCCTTTTTTTTAAAAGCCCATTTTATTGTGTCGAGCAGCCCTTTATTCACCAGGCCCCCTTTGTATGTATTTTAAATCAATAACTTTATTTTAAAACAGTTAAATAAAACAAAACTCAAATTAGAATACAATTCTCTGTATCTATGATGCACTCCAGTCCCTGCGGTGCCCACCGGTCGTGGAAGGCCTCAAGCATACCGGCGGGCACGGCATGCTGCTTCTCCAAGGACACCCGGGTGCAAACGTAACCCACAGAAGGGGGGCAGGCATTCAGGGTGGACTGAGACAGACCCCCCTGATGGCCCCTCAGCCTGGACCTGTGAATTGCCACCTTGGCCAGGCCCAAGAGCAGACCGACGTGGAGATCCTCCTCCTGGCCCACGCCCCTCTGCACCAGGTGCTCAAAGATCAGGAGAGTGGAGCTGAAGTGCAGCCAAAACTTGAGGAGCAGCCCCTTTAAATACTCGAACAGGGGCTGCAACCTCGCACACTCCATATATACGTGGAACACGGACTCGTCCAGGCCGCAGAAAGTACAGGCGGCCTGGGAGTCCGTGAACCTGCTTAAAAGTCTATTGCACGGGACTGCCCTGTGCAGCACCCTCCACCCCAGGGCCCCAATGTAAAGAGGGTGGGCGTAGAGAGAACCGGGGTTTCCCCTCGCCGCCAGATGGCAACGCGGACTGCCAGGGCGTGTCCGTCTGGCGGGCGAGGAAGTGGAGAGTGTGCAGGAGCAGCCCGTACAAGAAACCCCTAAGCGCCGATTGGAATGGCACAGAGGGCATTTCCGAGAGGCAGCTCGGGTTGTGCGGGACCGGCTCCCAAGGAGGGTTTCGGGGCCTGGATCCGACGAGCAGTTCCGGCCGAGCTGGGGTCAGCTCGGCCAGGAGCGCTCCGCACTCCCGAGCCCCCTCGCCACCTGCAGTGAAGGGTGTCCCGGGGGCTTCGGCTACTCCTCCGCCCGCCAGTCCGTCTCTGGAGACGGCTGCCCGGGCAGCCAAGACGCTCTCCTCCGCCAGCAGGGGAGTGCCCTGACTGGAGGCGACCATGTTCCAGACTCGGAATAGATCCCGGTAAAAGACAGGCAACTCCCTCAGAGAGGCGCGGCTAACGGACTCCGCTGGGAGCTGCATGTCGTCTTGAAGACAGTGACACTGGCGGAAAAAATACGTTGCCAGCGGACACCATCTAGGAGGATGCTCGACGTACAGGAGTGTTGCAGCCTGGGTGCGGACGCACACCAGCGACTGGCTGCCCTCCTCGATTGAGAGACTTAGGACCGCGGCAGAGACCCAGTGTTTCCTCTTGCCCCAGAAGAAATCGACGAGTTTCTTCTGGATCTTGGTAGCGAATGCAGGGGGGGATGCCAAAGTGACCAACCGGTACCACAGCATTGAGGCCACCAGTTGGTTTTTGATCAGCGCTCGGCCCCTGTAGGAAAGCACTCGGAGCAGTCCTGTCCAGCGCCCCAGCCGAGCTGAAAAGTCGGGGCCAACAAGATAGCCACCCCACTAGAAATAGGGGTGAGGTGACTCATGTAGACCCCACCCTGCCACTCCAGGAGCCAGGTGGCTTCGTCTCCCGGAACGGTGTGGGTTTCCTGCAGAAAGCTCACCGCGTATCTCCCTTCTCTAAGGACTGAGAGATTGTGAAATCTGCGGTGAGACCCCCTGCTGCCGTTGATGTTGAGGCTGGCTATGGTTATCTTCATGTCAAAGGTACTTAAAACCCGTCACCAACAGCTCACTGTGAGGAGGGAGTGGAAGTGCACCTGGCCTTCCACTCCCCCAGCAACCCATTGAGGAACACATTAAAACGGCGCCTCTTAACCAGTTTCACGCCCGTGCGCTTGCCCGCTTTATTCAGGGCGGCACGGACGGACTGTATGATCAGCGCCAGATTCGACCAACGGCCAAGGGCCAGCTGAACTTTATCGCGGCAACCCCTGCAAGCTGCGAGGAACTCCCGGAGTTCCGCCGTGGGGATGAGAGGAGATTTGTTGGGAGGCACGAGGGACTCCACCACCTCACTGGCGATGGAATCAAGATCATCCTCCGTGCCCCACAGCGAATCCCCATCCTCCTCCGGGTCGTCACTGCCAGCGGCCGACACATCCACCACACACTGTGGGGTGGACGTCCCGGCCGCGCCAGCTGGTCCCGCCTCCGTCACGATCCCACCCCCGTCACGATCCCACCCCCAGGATCGATGGTGGAGGAGTCCTCTCTGGGTTCTATTGTAAAACTGGAGCCTGTGGGCGCCAGCAGCCCAGGACCCCCCTCCACCTCCGTCCCCAGGCCAACGAGTGGTCCAGGGAAGACATAAGATCCCGACTCCGGAAATCCAGCTGGAGCCGAGACCGGAGGCGGAGAGAGGAGGCCATCTCCCGCTCCGCCAGCACCCACAGGTCCAGCAGATGGGGCAGCACTCTGTTTTCACCGGGTCAGGTGTCTCCTGGTTGGTGGTGGACTCCGGCTGGGAGGGCTCACCCTCTGGGGTGTCGCCCTCCCCTTCATTCAGGGCACCCGACCCAGTCGCAGTGGCGGAATGGGCGGCGTCCCCAGGCACCCCCACCACAAGCAGGGCCCCACTTACTCCTTCAGGAGGGGCCTCATGTACCGGGGCCTTCCCCTCCCCTCCATCCTGAGGAATAGAGTGCTCCTGCCCGGACTTTGCAGCCTTGGTGGTGGCGGTAGGGGGAACCTGAGGACCAGAAACAGGAGGCAGCTCCCCTCCAACAGATGGGCCCTGCACCTCAGGGCCCTGTGTTATTTCTGTGGAGGGGTGCCTTCTCCTCTTTTTCCCACTAGGGCGCGGAGGCTCAGAGACCTCCATGTCATCAGAGGCCTCCGCCTCCGCACCTTTTTTTTCCTTTTTAGTCACCCTGGGCCTGAGCCCAGCCCTGTGACAGGTGGATTCCATGGGAATGGGCTTTGGGCTGAGCTCAGGCTCGGGTTGAGTCAAAGTGTCCAGGGGACGCGCCTCATGATGTTTCTTTTTTCCCCGCGTCTTCCTTCCGCTCGGATGGACGCTCCCCTCCCCGCCGGAGGCTGTGAAAACCACAGCCTCCGGAACCGACTGAGCGGTGTCTATTGGAAGTGTGGGGGGAGTGGGAGGAGGTGCTGTGGAACCACTCTGGGCCGCCGAGGTGGAGCTGGCGGCCGGGAGGTTGGGGCAGTTCTTCCGAACATGCCCCACCCCCTCGCAGACGTGGCACCGCGCCCCGTCCGAGGTCCAAAAGACGCGGTAGGCCGTCCCCTGGAACTCCACATAAAATTGGCCCTCCGTGTCCTCCTCCCGCGCCAGCTGCATAAATAACTGGCGGCGGAAGGAGTAGACATGTTGGAGGCTGTGCTCCCGAAGACCAAGCCGGACTGGGGTGATCCTCGACCTCACCTCCCCCAGATGGTGCAGGTGGGGGAGGAGGAGCTCACTGGGAATGAAGGGTGGGATGTTGGACAACATTATCCGATGCGCAGTGGCCCCCAGAGGGTTCACTGGCAGGAAGGTCCCCCCCACAGCGAGCCCCTTACTCAGGGCCAGGGACACCGCCCGCTCGGTCCTCAAAAAGAACACAGCCTTCCCATACACCTTTGAGGCCGCAACAATGGCCGAGGGGCCGCCAACCTCGGCCATTGCCTTTATGCAGGCCTCAATAGACATGTTGGGGTGGGGATAGCTTTTCACCCCATGGCTGGATGTTATTAATTTAAAGGGTCACGGGGCCACGTGGGCAGCCACAGAAGCTGCAGCTGCATAGGTAGTAGAGGGCCCCGCCACCGGTGATGAAGGGCTTGCCATGGGTCTAAGCTAAACCCACCCCAAATTGTGGGCTTGTACACCAAATATCAGCGATTCACTGAAAATATTGAATATGTATTAAAGACAAACAAACAAACAACAGGTTAGTGGAGAGGCTGAGGGAATAGAGGAGAGGCAAAGGTAGGCTGTAAGGGATGACTTGCTTTCTGGAGGTGGTGCTCACAGTACACTGAAAACAGTCTTTGAACTTGGTCTTCTGGTTGGGGGAGTCGTCTTCACCTGGGTCAGCTGAAGCTGCCCAGGCACTATCTATCCCCTTCCGTCTGTTTAGCCGGGCAGCTTCAGCTGACCCAGGCTTGGCAATTGGGGTGGGGAGGGAGCTTTCCTGTGTGCTTGTGCAGCAGCACAGATTCCTGTTGAATTGGCAGCCCCACCCCTTGTTGTTCCAGCCGCTTGCTCCTCCCCCAACAGTCCAATGTAAATTACTGGTGTTCAGCACCCACCACCAGAGAAAGCCTTGTTTCCAAAAAATGTCTCTTTCTTCCCTTTAATGGAAATTGTTGTTGAAGTTTCACCTCTCCATAGTTGTAGCTGCTCTCCCTTGCTCAGTGTAGCTCCTCTCTCCACCTCTGCAACCTCCAACTGCCACCAGCACTGTCAGCTGAGACTCATTGCTGCAATCAGCAGTCAATACTCCACTTAGCCAGCAGCCAACCCCGTGCTGTATCTGTCCTGGGAGTTTTTGATGGGACAGTGCAGAGGGAGCTTTACTCTGTATCTAACCCCGTTTTTTTTTTTTTCGGTGCCCTTTATACCCCTGGCCCCTTTTATATTTTCATGTTGAGGAGGCCTTTATTCCTCAGGCCCCCTTTATATACATATTTACATTTTTAAAAAAAATAACTTTATTTAAAACCAGATAAATCAACAAGACCTCAAATTAAAATGCCATTCTCGGCGTCGACAATGCACTCCAGTCCCTGCGGTGCCCACCGGCCGCGGAAGGCCTCAAGCATACCGGCAGACACCGTATGCTCCTTCTCCAGGGACACCCGGGCGCGAACGTAACCGCGGAAGAGGGGCAGGCAATCGGGAAGGACGGAACCCGCGACGGCCCGCAACCTGGACCTGTGAATTGCCACCTTGGCCAGGCCCAGGAGCAGACCGACGAGGAGATCCTCCTCCCGGCCCAAGCCCCTCCGCACCGGGTGCCCAAAGATCAGGAGTGTGGGACTGAAGTGCAGCCAGAACTTGAGGAGCAGCCCCTTCAGATACTCAGAGGGGCTGCAACCTCGCACATTCCGTATAAACGTGGAACACGGACTCGTCCAGGCCGCAGAAAGTACAGGCGGCCTGGGAGTCCGTGAACCTACTTATAAGCCTATTGCACAGGACTGCTCTGTGCAACACCCTCCACCCCAGGTCCCCGATGTAAAGGGGGAAGACTCCCGCGTAGAGAGACCGCCATCGGGGTTTCCCCTCGCCGCCAGATGGCAACGCGGACTGCCAGGGCGTGTCCGGCCGGCTGATGAGGGCGAGGAAGTGGAGAGTGTGCAGGAGCAGCCCGTACAGGAAACTCCTCCGCGCCGATTGGAATGGCACAGAGGGCATTTCCGAGAGGCGGCTCGGGTTGTACGGGACCGGCTCCTGAGGAGGGTTTCGGGGCCTGGGTCCGATGAGCAGTTCCGGCCGAGTGGGGGTCAGCTCGGCCGGGATCGCTCCGCACTCCCGGGCCCCCTCGCCACCCGCAGTGAGGGGTGTCCCGGGGGTTTCGGCTACTCCTCCGCCCGCCGGACCGTCCCCTGAGTCGGCCGCCCGGACAGCCGAGGTGCTCTCCTCCGCCGGCGGGGGAGCGCCCTGACTGGAGGCGACCATGTCCAGACTCGGAATAGATCCCGGTAAAAGACGGGCAACTCCCTCAGAGAAGCGCGGCTAACGGACTCCACCGGGAGCTGCGTGTCGTCTTGAAGGCAGTGACACTGGCGGAAAAAATACGTCGCCAGCGCACACTATCTAGGAGGATGCTCGACATACAGGTATCTGCAGGGTCCGAAGGCGGAGAGTCGCAGCCTGGGTGCGGACGCACACCAGCGACCGGCCGCCCACCTCAATCGGGAGACTCAGGACCGCAGCAGAGACCCAGTGTTTCCTCTTGCCCCAGAAGAAATCGACGAGTTTCTTCTGGATCTTGTTGGCAAATGCAGGGGGCGGGGCCAAAGTGACCAACCGGTACCACAACATGGAGGCCACCAGTTGGTTTATGACCAGCACTCGCCCCCTGTAGGAAAGCACTCGGAGCAGTTCTGTGCAGCGCCCCAGCTGAGCGGTGACTTTCGCCTCCAACTCCTGCCAGTTTGCCGGCCAGGCTTCCTCAGCGGGGCTAAGGTGGACTCCCAGATAGAGGAGGTGCGTGGTTCTCCACGCAAAAGGTGTCATCTCCTCCGGCAGGGAGTCCACCTGCCACTGACCCACCAGGAGGCCGGAACATTTCTCCCAATTGATCCTCGCGAAGGACGCGGCAGAAAAGGTCTGCTGGCAGTCGCGCATCCTCCGCAAGTCAACGGGATCTGTGATTGCGAGGAGCACGTCGTCGGCGTAAGCCGAGAGGACGACCCGCATGGCCGGCTCGCACAGAGCCAATCCCGTCAACCTCCTGCGAAGCAGGCACAGGAAGGGCTCCGCGCAGATGGTATACAATTGGCCGGACATGGAGCATCCCTGACGCACTCCTCTCCCAAAGCGAAGGGGCGCCGTCAAGGACCCGTTAACTTTGACTAGACACTCTGTGGCGGCGTATAAAAGTCGGACCCGGGCCACGATATGCGGCCCGAGTCCGAAAGCGCGCAAAGTCCCGAAAAGCTATTCGTGATCCACCCTGTCGAACGCCTTCTCCTGATCGAGGGAGAGAAAGGCGACCGACTGACCAGTCCTCTGGGAAAGATGGATCAGGTCCCGGACCAGGTGGATGTTGTCCTGGATGGACCGGACCGGCACTGTGTAGGACTGGTCGGGGTGGATCATGTGGGCCAGCACGGAGCCCAGGCGGGTAGACATAGCCCGGGCAAAGATCTTATAATCCATGCAGAGGAGGGAGACCAGTTTTTAAGCAGACGGAGATCACCCCTCTTCGGCAGCAGGACGATGACCGCCCTGCGTCACGAGAGGGGCATCTTCCCGGTCGTCAGGCTTTCCCCCAGGACCCGCGTGTAATCGTCCCCCAGGACGTCCCAGAACGCCCTGAGGAACTCCACGGTCAACCCATCCAGCCCTGGGGATTTGCCCCTTGAGAGCTGGTGGAGGGTGCCAGTCAGCTCCGCCAACGTGAGCGGAGCCTCCAATCCTTCGGTGCCCTCCGGGCTGAACTGCAGCAGTTCCTCCCACAAAACTCTGCGCGCATCCTCGCTGGACGGATCCGGAGAGAACAACACACTGTAATAAGTACGGGCCAGGAGGCCCATTCCCTCCGGATCCGTGATGGAGGATCCGTTGTCGGCCAACAGCCCGACGAGCTGCTTACGGACCCCCTGCCATTTTTCCAGCGAGTAGAAGAAGGGTGAGGCGCGGTCCAAATCTTCCAGGATCTGGATCCGCGACCTCACGTACGCGCCTCGGGACCCTATGAGCTGCAGGTCCCTCAGCGCGCCCTTCTTTTTGTACGCCTGTCACAGGGCCGGGTCCACGACGGCATGACCGAGGCGGGACTCCAAGTGGAGCAACTCCCTCTCAAGGCGCCCGATCTCGGCTTCCCACCTCTTGGTCGACCCGTTCGCGTACTCCTGACAGAAGACGCGGATGTGAGTCTTGCCCACATCCCACCATAGCCTCAAGGAGGGGAAGCCCCCCCGCTTCCTTCTCCAGTCGGCCCAGAATCGACAGAACGAGTCCCGAAATCGCTCGTCCTCCAGCAGCAGGTTGTTAAAGTGCCAGTACGCGGACCCCACCCGCGTGCGGAGCGGAGTGAACTCCGCCCACACGCGGAGCGGAGTGAACTCCGCCCTCACCAGGCGGTGGTCCGAGCACGGCACCAGCCGCATGGAGGCCGCCGAGACGCGGGAGACGTACGCCTGCGAAACGTAGAGGTGGTCGATTCGCGACCCACCTCCACCAGACCTCCACGTGAAGGCGCTGGAGTCGGGATGGAGATTCCACCAGACGTCCACCAAGTTAAGGGAGCTGATCAGTCCCCTCAACCTCTCCACCGATGCTTGGCCGCGCTGGGGACCGGAGCGATCCTCCACCTTGAGGGTGCAGTTAAAATCCCCCCCGAGGATGATGCACTCGCCGCTATCGATGGAGCTCAAGAGAGCGGACACTTCTTCAAAGAAGCGCGCTTGCAACGCGCCGGGCCTGGGCGCGTACACGTTCACAAAGTGGAGCGGCACGCTACCCAGGCGAACGGCGAGGTGGAGCCAGCGGCCCGGCACTAGCTCCTTGACCCCCAAGATCTCTGGCTGAAAAGTCGGGGCCAACAAGATAGCCACCCCACTAGAAATAGGGGCGAGGTGACTCATGTAGACCCCACCCTGCCACTCCAGGAGCCAGGTGGCTTCGTCTCCCGGAACGGTGTGGGTTTCCTGCAGAAAGCTCACCGCGTATCTCCCTTCCCTGAGGACTGAGAGATTGTGAAATCTGCGGTGAGCCCCTCTGCTGCCGTTGATGTTGAGGCTGGCTATGGTTATCTTCATGTCAAAGGTACTTAAAACCCGTCACCAAAAGCTCACTGTGAGGAGGGAGTGGAAGTGCACCTGGCCTTCCACTCCTCCAGCAACCCATTGAGGAACGCATTAAAACGGCGCCTCTCAACCAGTTTCACGCCTGTGCGCTTGCCCGCTTTCTTCAGGGCGGCACGGACGGACTGTATGATCGGCGCCAGATTCGACCAACGGCCAGGGCCAGCTGAACTTTATCGCGGCAAACCCTGCAAGCCGCGAGGAAATCCCGGAGTTCCGCCGTGGGGATGAGAAGAGATTCGGTGGGAGGCACGAGGGACTCCACCACCTCACTAGCGATGGAATCAAGGTCATCCTCCGTGCCCCACACCGAATCCCCATCCACCTCCGGGTCGTCACCGCCAGCGGCCGACACATCCACCATACACTGTGGGGCGGACATCCCGGCCGCGCCAGCTGGTCCCGCCTCCGTCACGATCCCACCCCCAGGATCGATGGCGGAGGAGTCCTCTCTGGGTTCTATTGTGAAACTGGAGCCTGTGGGCACCAGCAGCCCAGGACACCCCTCCACCTCCGTTCCCAGGCCAATGAGTGGTCCAGGAGAGACAGAAGTTCCCGACTCCGGAAATCCAGCCGGAGCCGAGACCGGAAGCGGAGAGAGGAGGCCATCTCCCGCTCCGCCAGCACCCACAGGCCCAGCAGATGGGGCAGCATTCTCGGTTATAACCGGGTCGGGTGTCTCCTGGTTGGTGGTAGACTCCGGCTGGGAGGGCCGACCCTTTGGGGCCCCGCCCTCCCCTCTATTCAGGGCACCCGACCCAGTGGCAGTGGCAGAATGGGCGGCGTCCCCAGGCTCCCCCACAACAAGCAGGGCTCCACTGGCTTCCCCTGGAGAGGGCCACATGTACAGGTGTCTCCCCCTCCACTCCATCCTGAGGAATAGGGAGCTCCTGCCCGGACTTTGTAGCCTTGGTGGCGGTCGGGGAAACCTGGGGACCCGAAACAGGAGACAGCTCCCCTCCAACAGATGGACCCTGCGCCTCAGGGCCCCTTGTTACCTCTGTGGAGGGGTGCCTTCTCTTTTTCCCAGTTGGGTGCGGAGGCTCAGAGACCTCCATGTCATCAGACGCCTCCGCACTCTTTTTTTTATTCACCCTGGGCCTGAGCCCAGCCCTGGGCAAGTTGACTTCCCGAGATTGGGCTTTGTGCTGAGCTCAGACTCGGGTAGTGTCACGGTGTCCAGGGGACGCGCCTCTCGATGTTTATTTCTCCTCCGCGCCTTCCTTCCACTTGGACGGTCACCCCCCTCCCTGCTGGAGGCTGTGAAAACCACAGCCTCCGGTACCGACTGAATGGTGTCTGGTGGAGGTGTCGGTGAGGTGGGAGGAGGTGCAGCGGCGCCACCCTGGGCAGCCGAGTTGGAGTTGGCAGCCGGGAGGTTGGGGCAGTTCTTACGAACATGCCCCACCCCCTTACAGACATGGCAACGCACCCCATCCAAGGTCCAGAAGACGCGGTAGGCCGTCCCCTGGAACTCTACATTGAAGTGGCCCTCTGTAACCTCCTCCCGCGCCAGCTGCATTAATAACTGGCGGCGGAAGGAGTACACGTGTCGGTGGCTGTTCTCCCGAAGACCGAGCGGGACTGGGGTGAGCCCCGTCTTTACCTCCCCCAGCTGGTGCAGGTGGATAAGGAGGAGCTCACCAGGAATGAAGGGCGGGACATTGGATAGAATGAGCCTTTGCGCAGTGACCTCCAGGGGGTCCACTGGCAGAAATGTCCCGCCCACGGTGTGCCCCTTGCTCAGAGCCAGGGACACCGCCCGCTCGGTCCTCAGGAATAACACTGCCTTCCCATACATTTTGGAGGCTGCAACAATGACCGAAGGGCCGACAACCTCGGCCATTGCTTTCACGCATGCCTCTATAGTCATGTTCGGGTGGACGTAGCTCTTGACCCCATGCTTCGATGTTAATAAAGCAAACTGTGACGGGGCAACAGGTGCAGCTGCAGCAGCCGCAGCAGCATATGTACGGGAAAGCCCCACCACCGGTGAAGGAGGACTTGCCATGGGGTCTAAGAGCCACGTCCACCCCCAAGAAACAAAACAAATTTACACAATTGAAACAAAAAACAAACAAACTTTAAACAAAATGGAGTGGGAGTAGAGGAGAATAGGGGTAGGAAGGTAAAGGAAAAGGGGAGGAGAGGCGACTGAGTGGAGGAAGGGAGAGAAAGGCTGAAAGGGATGTTTGATCCAACTGCCAGTTGGAGCACCTTTGTGACAATTAGACCAAAACTGTTGGTTGTCTTCCAGTTGGGGGAGGCTTCTTCGCCCGGAATGGCTGGAGCCGCCCGCTACTCTCCTCTTCTGATTTTAACAAGAAAGTCTTCACCCGGGCAACTCCAGCTGTCCCGAGCAGGTGGGGAGGGAGCTCCCTGTGTGCAAACACCAATACAAATACAGGGGCACCCTGCTGGATTTGGCAGCCCCACCCAAGTCTTCCGGCCTCTTCTCCCTCCCCCAAACAGTCCAAACTTAAGAGTTCTTCAGGTGCCCTGACACCCACCTCTCCAAAACAATTGCAGCCTTCTTTTATGGTTTCTCTCCACTCTGCATTCACCTCTCTCCACTTTCTCCAATTACTCCAGTCTCCTCTCCCCAGTTGCTGCAGCACAGGTGCAGCTGCTCCCCCTGATTGCTGGCAGAAAGTGCTCCAAATTGCCCAGCCAATCCCAGTGCTGTACCTGTCCTGGGAGTGTTTGGTGGGGACAGTGCAGAGGGAGCTTTACTCTGTATCTAACTCTGTGCTGTACCTGTCCTGGGAGTGTTTGATGGGGACAGTGTAGAGGGAGCTTTACTCTGTATCTAACTCTGTGCTGTACCTGTCCTGGGAGTGTTTGATGGGGACAGTGTAGAGGGAGCTTTACTCTGTATCTAACTCTGTGCTGTACCTGTCCTGGGAGTGTTTGATGGGGACAGTGTAGAGGGAGCTTTACTCTGTATCTAACTCTGTGCTGTACCTGTCCTGGGAGTGTTTGATGGGGACAGTGTAGAGGGAGCTTTACTCTGTATCTAACTCTGTGCTGTACCTGTCCTGGGAGTGTTTGATGGGGACAGTGTAGAGGGAGCTTTACTCTGTATCTAACTCTGTGCTGTACCTGTCCTGGGAGTGTTTGATGGGGACAGTGTAGAGGGAGCTTTACTCTGTATCTAACACCGTGCTGTACCTGTCCTGGGAGTGTTTGATGGGGACAGTGTAGAGGGAGCTTTACTCTGTATCTAACACCGTGCTGTACCTGTCCTGGGAGTGTTTGATGGGGACAGTGTAGAGGGAGATGTACTCTGTATCTAACTCTGTGCTGTACCTGTCCTGGGAGTGTTTGATGGGGACAGTGTAGAGGGAGCTTTACTCTGTATCTAACTCTGTGCTGTACCTGTCCTGGGAGTGTTTGATGGGGACAGTGTAGAGGGAGCTTTACTCTGTATCTAACTCTGTGCTGTACCTGTCCTGGGAGTGTTTGATGGGGACAGTGTAGAGGGAGCTTTACTCTGTATCTAACTCTGTGCTGTACCTGTCCTGGGAGTGTTTGATGGGGACAGTGTAGAGGGAGCTTTACTCTGTATCTAACTCTGTGCTGTACCTGTCCTGGGAGTGTTTGATGGGGACAGTGTAGAGGGAGCTTTACTCTGTATCTAACTCTGTGCTGTACCTGTCCTGGGAGTGTTTGATGGGGACAGTGTAGAGGGAGCTTTACTCTGTATCTAACACCGTGCTGTACCTGTCCTGGGAGTGTTTGATGGGGACAGTGTAGAGGGAGCTTTACTCTGTATCTAACACCGTGCTGTACCTGTCCTGGGAGTGTTTGATGGGGACAGTGTAGAGGGAGATGTACTCTGTATCTAACACCGTGCTGTACCTGTCCTGGGAGTGTTTGATGGGGACAGTGTAGAGGGAGTTTTACTCTGTATCTAACACCGTGCTGTACCTGTCCTGGGAGTGTTTGATGGGGACAGTGTAGAGGGAGATGTACACTGTATCTAACACCGTGCTGTACCTGTCCTGGGAGTGTTTGATGGGGACAGTGTAGAGGGAGTTTTACTCTGTATCTAACCCCGTGCTGTACCTGTCCTGGGAGTGTTTGATGGGGACAGTGTAGAGGGAGATGTACACTGTATCTAACACCGTGCTGTACCTGTCCTGGGAGTGTTTGATGGGGACAGTGTAGAGGGAGTTTTACTCTGTATCTAACTCTGTGCTGTACCTGTCCTGGGAGTGTTTGATGGGGACAGTGTAGAGGGAGATGTACACTGTATCTAACACCGTGCTGTACCTGTCCTGGGAGTGTTTGATGGGGACAGTGTAGAGGGAGATGTACACTGTATCTAACACCGTGCTGTACCTGTCCTGGGAGTGTTTGATGGGGACAGTGTAGAGGGAGCTTTACTCTGTATTTAACCCCCGTACTGTACCTGTCCTGGGAGTGTTTGATGGGGACAGTGTAGAGGGAGATGTACACTGTATCTAACACCGTGCTGTACCTGTCCTGGGAGTGTTTGATGGGGACAGTGTAGAGGGAGATGTACTCTGTATCTAACACCGTGCTGTACCTGTCCTGGGAGTGTTTGATGGGGACAGTGTAGAGGGAGATGTACTCTGTATCTAACACCGTGCTGTACCTGTCCTGGGAGTGTTTGATGAGGACAGTGTAGAGGGAGTTTTACTCTGTATCTAACACCGTGCTGTACCTGTCCTGGGAGTGTTTGATGGGGACAGTGTAGAGGGAGATGTACTCTGTATCTAACACCGTGCTGTACCTGTCCTGGGAGTGTTTGATGGGGACAGTGTAGAGGGAGATGTACACTCATGCCCTGTTCTCTCGCTCTCTTCCTGTAGGCACTTGCTGCGGACCGGTCTGATCCAGGACCTGGCGATTGTATCCGAGAGGCAGCTGGGGAAGGGGATCAGCAGAATAATTACTGTGACAGGACAGGAGGCCAAAGAGGTGAGAGGTCAGAGGCAGCCCTGTGGCAGATTAAATGCAGCCCATAGTCGAGCTCTTACTCAGTTAGGCCTGTTAACCCTGTGATCGGGGCACACTGCTCAGCAGGATTCTGCACCCCCCCCCAATACCTGCCTGTCCCTCTTTCCCCTCAGCCCCCTCTTCCCCAGTCCAAGAGGAGCAGGTGAGGGGGTCAAGAAAGATAGAGTTCTCAATCTGCAGAGCCCGATTGGACAGTGGTAGGTGTTCTCTCTGCTGTTAAACTGAGTTTATGTAATGCTTGGTGGTGAAAACTGCTTTTCAGAGGTTTACTCAGCATGAAAGTGTTAATAAAGTAAAGGTGCATGGATAGCTCGTGTAGGCAGTCCCTGGGATGGTTAGACTGAAACAGTGGGTGCTGGACACATTTCAGGTTCCCTGCCAGACAGCTCGCTCCTTGTGTACAGACCTGTGTTCTGGTGGCGATCTGTACCCAAGAGCACAAGAAATAGGAGTAAAGGTAGACCATATGGTCCATCGAGCCTGCTCCGCCATTCAATACGATCATGGCTGATCTTGGGCTTCAATTCCACTTTCCTGTCCGCTCCCCATTTCCCTTGATTCCCTGTGAGACCAAAAATCTGTCCATCACAGCCTTAAATGTATTCACTTGGGGGTTGCCACCTCCTCCTGAAGTTAACACATTGCCTGTGATTCCAATGGCTACTGTTCCCAAGGAAATGCAGTCAGTTTGTGTTAGCTCTGCCTGAGGGAATGCAGCACTGCCAGAGGTACCGACTTTCGGATGAGACATTAAACTGAAGACCTGTCCATCCTCTCAAGTGGACATAAAAGATCCCACATTTAATAAGGCTCCTTCGACAGAACTTTCCAAACCCAGGACCTCTACCACCTAGAAGGACAAGGGGAGCAGATGCCTAGGATCACCATCACTTCAAGTTCCCCTCCAAGTCATACACCATCCTGATTTGGAACTTTATCGCCGTTCCTTCACTGTCGCTGGGCCAAACTCCTGGAACTCCCTTTCTAACAGCACTGTGGGTATACCTACCCCACATGGACTGCAGCGGTTCAAGAAGGCAGCTCACCACCACCTTCTCCAGGGCAAGAAGGGATGGGCAATAAATTGTCCCCTACCCATGGCACCTCCCCCTGCAATCGCAGGATGTGGAATACCTGCCCTTTTACCTCCTCTCTCCTCACCATCCAAGGCCCCAAACACTCCTTCCAGGTGAAGCAGCTATTTACTACCTGTACTTTGAGGTTAGTATCCTGTATTTGCTGCTCACGATGCGGTCGCCTTTACACGTGGGAGACCAAATGCAGAGTGACCGCTTTGCAGAACCCCTCCCGCTCAGTCCGAAAGCATAACCCCTAGCTTCTGGTCACTTGCCATTTTAATTCACCACTCTGTTTCTCTTCTCGTCCTGCTGTAGTGTTTGAGTGAAACTCAAGGCAAGTTCGAGGAGCAGCTATCATCTTCCAATGATGCACTTTACAGTCTTCTGGCCTCAACATTTTGCTTTGGGACATTATTCTGTCATTAACATTCCCACTCCTTTTGGACAAATGCTTTGTCTTTTACTACAACTGTTACCACTTCCTTTGCCTTTTATTCCATGACATTTTTGTCATTTAATCACTCCCGCCCTCCACCCTATCACAGACCTTCCCTATTGTTCCTCCCCCTCTCCCCTTTCAATGGCATAAAACCCACCAGATTTGTACATTCCTTTGGTTCTGAAAATGTTAACTCTCATTCTCTCTCCACAGATGCTGCCCAACCTGCTGAATATCTCCAGGACTTTCTGTTTTTATTTCAGATTTCCTGCATTTGCAGTATTTTTCTTTTCCATAAGTGGAAATATTTGCTGACGAGAGGTACATGGGTCAGTCAGGCTGAGAGTCTTGAACTGATAACTGTTTTAATTCCCTGTGCTCCAGGCTCGAGAGGTGGGTCGAGTCCTCACTGAGGAAGTTGATTCCCTGTCTGTGCGGTTAAATAGTGGATTGAAGTTGCTGCTGGATTTACAGAAGCTGTCGAAGGAGGTTGGACAGTTAACAGATGTGAGTATGGTATACATCTGCCTGAGGGGTCAGATGGGGCTTCAATTTCATCTTTCATCTGAAAGACGGCATTTGCCACAGTCCCCCCTGCGGGCCCCCCCCCCCTCGTGCCCCTCCCTGCGGGGGCCCCCCCCCCTCGTGCCCCTCCCTGCGGGGCCCCCCCCCACCCTCGTGCCCCTCCCTGCGGGCCCCCTCGTGCCCCTCCCTGCGGCCCCCCCCCTCGTGACCCTCCCTGCGGCCCCCCCCCCCCCGTGCCCCTCCCTGCGGGCCCCCCACCTCCTGCCCCTCCCTGCAGCCCCCCCCCCCCCTCATGCCCCTCCCTGCAGCCCCCCCCCTCCTCCGGTGGTGTGTATTTTGGCACTGGGCCATGAGACACCTAGTTTCTTTCTGGTACTATGGGTTGGTCAGCCCGTCCAGGGACACAGAGGGAGTGGCTTGGGTTTCAGGCTGTTTGAAATGGCCGTGGTGTTGGTTTTGCAACTGTGTATTTGGTGAGTGCTGTGTGTTAATAGAGTTTGCTCATTGGATCCTCAGCTGGTAGATGGAGCTGTGATGCTACATCGTGAACGCCGAGATCTACAGGAGAGACTCCGAGCTCTACACCGAGCAGCCAATACCAGCGTCAGGAAACTGGAGAGCAGAGCGGTATGTGAGGGGGAGGGGCCAGAATAATACGGTGAGGTTTTTCAGTATGGGGCGGAGAAGTGGGACATCAAGGGGGAGGGGCCAGCGTGGTACCTTGAATGGTTAGGAGGGGAAGTTGAGAGCGTGACGTGATGGCTTCAAGCAGGACAAGAGGTGGGGGGTGTCGAGGGGGACGTGAGGTGGGGGGAGTCGAGGGGGACGTGAGGGAGACAAGGGGATGAGTGGGGTGGGGGAGGTGAGGCAGGGAGGAAGACGAGGGGGAGATGATGAAGCCGCGGGAGAGATGAGGCGGGTAAGGAGACAACGGGGAGGTGAGGGACGTGAGGCGGGGAGGGAGATGAGGGGGATGTGAGGGTGTCGTGAGGGACATGAGGCGGGGGTGTGACGAGGGGGATCTGAGGGTGTCGTGAGGCGGGGAGGGAGAGGAGGGGGACGTGAGGCGGGGAGGGAGAGGAGGGGGACGTGAGGCAGGGAGGGAGAGGAGGGGGACGTGAGGCGGGGAGGGAGAGGAGGGGGAGAGGAGGGGGACATGAGGCGGGGGGGGGGGGTGACGAGGAAGACATGAGGCGGGGAGGGTGTTCAGTGGTTGGTGAGGCGAGGTGGTGCAGAGTTTGGAGCAGGTTGTGAGTGATCTTCAGTCACGGAGCCTGGTCCTGATCTCATTCCCATATTAAATGGGAATTTGGTGTTTTCTAGGCTGCGGAGAATGTCCGACTTTTCCTTGAGAATCGATCTGATCAGGCATTGCTCATAGACGCCTTTCCCGACCAATCAATTGCTGTAAGTTTGGCTGGCCCTCCATTTCCCTCCCTCCATCTCACTCCCACCCTCCAGCCATCTCCCATCCTCCCTCCTTCCATCTCCCATCCTCCCTCCTTCCATCTCCCATCTTCCCTCCTTCCATCTCCCACTCTCCCTCCCTCCCTCCTTCCATCTCCCATCTTCCCTCCTTCCATCTCCCACTCTCCCCTCCCTCCCTCCTTCCATCTCCCTCCTTCGATCTCCCATCCTCTCCTTCCATCTCCCATCCTCTCCTTCCATCTCCCATCCTCCCTCCTTCCCTCTCCCATCCTCCCTCCTTCCCTCTCCCATCCTCCCTCCTTCCCTCTCCCATCCTCCCTCCTTCCCTCTCCCACCCTCCCTCCTTCCCTCTCCCACCCTCCCTCCTTCCCTCTCCCACCCTCCCTCCTTCCCTCTCCCACCCTCCCTCCTTCCCTCTCCCACCCTCCCTCCTTCCATCTCCCATCCTCCCTCCTTCCCTCTCCCATCCTCCCTCCTTCCCTCTCCCATCCTCCCTCCTTCCCTCTCCCATCCTCCCTCCTTCCCTCTCCCACCCTCCCTCCTTCCCTCTCCCACCCTCCCTCCTTCCCTCTCCCACCCTCCCTCCTTCCCTCTCCCACCCTCCCTCCTTCCCTCTCCCACCCTCCCTCCTTCCCTCTCCCACCCTCCCTCCTTCCCTCTCCCACCCTCCCTCCTTCCCTCTCCCACCCTCCCTCCTTCCCTCTCCCACCCTCCCTCCTTCCTCTCCCACCCTCCCTCCTTCCTCTCCCACCCTCCCTCTCCCACCCTCCCTCTCCCACCCTCCCTCTCCCACCCTCCCTCTCCCACCCTCCACCTTCCCTCTCCCACCTTCCCTCTCCCACCTTCCCTCTCCCACCTTCCCTCTCCCACCTTCCCTCTCCCACCCTCCCTCTCCCACCCTCCCTCTCCCACCCTCCCTCTCCCACCCTCCCTCTCCCTCCTTCCCTCTCCCTCCTTCCCTCTCCCTCCTTCCCTCTCCCTCCTTCCCTCTCCCTCCTTCCCTCTCCCTCCTTCCCTCTCCCTCCTTCCCTCTCCCTCCTTCCCTCTCCCTCCTTCCCTCTCCCTCCTTCCCTCTCCCTCCTTCCCTCTCCCTCCTTCCCTCTCCCTCCTTCCCTCTCCCTCCTTCCCTCTCCCTCCTTCCCTCTCCCTCCTTCCCTCTCCCTCCTTCCCTCTCCCTCCTTCCCTCTCCCTCCTTCCCTCTCCCTCCTTCCCTCTCCCTCCTTCCCTCTCCCTCCTTCCCTCTCCCTCCTTCCCTCTCCCTCCTTCCCTCTCCCTCCTTCCCTCTCCCTCCTTCCCTCTCCCTCCTTCCCTCTCCCTCCTTCCCTCTCCCTCCTTCCCTCTCCCTCCTTCCCTCTCCCTCCTTCCCTCTCCCACCCTCCCTCTCCCACCCTCCCTCTCCCACCCTCCCTCTCCCATCCTCCCTCCTTCCCTCTCCCATCCTCCCTCCTCCCCTCTCCCATCCTCCCTCCTCCCCTCTCCCATCCTCCCTCCTCCCCTCTCCCTCCTCCCCTCTCCCATCGTCCCCTCTCCCATCGTCCCTCCTCCCCTCTCCCATCCTCCCTCCTCCCCTCTCCCATCCTCCCTCCTCCCCTCTCCCATCCTCCCCTCTCCCATCCTCCCTCCTCCCCTCTCCCATCCTCCCTCCTCCCCTCTCCCATCCTCCCTCCTCCCCTCTCCCATCCTCCCTCCTCCCCTCTCCCATCCTCCCTCCTCCCCTCTCCCATCCTCCCTCCTCCCCTCTCCCATCCTCCCTCCTTCCCTCTCCCATCCTCCCTCCTTCCCTCTCCCATCCTCCCTCCTTCCCTCTCCCATCCTCCCTCCTTCCCTCTCCCATCCTCCCTCCTTCCCTCTCCCACCCTCCCTCCTTCCCTCTCCCACCCTCCCTCCTTCCCTCTCCCACCCTCCCTCCTTCCCTCTCCCACCCTCCCTCCTCCCCTCTCCCACCCTCCCTCCTCCCCTCTCCCACCCTCCCTCCTTCCCTCTCTCACCCTCCCTCCTTCCCTCTCTCTCCCTCCCTCCATCCCTCTCTCTCCCTCCCTCCATCCCTCTCTCTCCCTCCCTCCATCCCTCTCTCTCCCTCCCTCCATCTCTCTCTCTCCCTCCCTCCATCTCTCTCTCTCCCTCCCTCCATCTCTCTCTCTCCCTCCCTCCATCTCACTCTCCCTCCCTCCCTCCATCTCACTCTCCCTCCCTCCCTCCATCTCACTCTCTCTCCCTCCCTCCATCTCACTCTCTCTCCCTCCTTCCATCTCTCTCTCCCTCCCTCCGTTCCTCTCTCTCCCTCCCTCCGTTCCTCTCTCTCCCTCCCTCCATCTCTCTCTCTCCCTCCCTCCATCTCTCTCTCTCCCTCCCTCCATCTCTCTCTCTCCCTCCCTCCATCTCTCTCTCTCCCTCCCTCCATCTCTCTCTCTCCCTCCCTCCATCTCTCTCTCTCCCTCCCTCCATCTCTCTCTCTCCCTCCCTCCATCTCTCTCTCTCCCTCCCTCCATCTCTCTCTCTCCCTCCCTCCATCTCTCTCCCTCCCTCCCTCCATCTCTCTCCCTCCATCTCTCTCCCTCCCTCCCTCCATCTCTCTCCCTCCCTCCCTCCATCTCTCTCCCTCCCTCCCTCCATCTCTCTCCCTCCCTCCCTCCATCTCTCTCCCTCCCTCCCTCCATCTCTCTCCCTCCATCTCTCTCCCTCCCTCCCTCCATCTCTCTCCCTCCCTCCCTCCATCTCTCTCCCTCCCTCCCTCCATCTCTCTCCCTCCCTCCCTCCATCTCTCTCCCTCCCTCCCTCCATCTCTCTCTCTCCCTCCCTCCATCTCTCTCTCTCCCTCCCTCCATCTCTCTCCCTCCATCTCTCTCCCTCCATCTCTCTCCCTCCCTCCCTCCATCTCTCTCCCTCCATCTCTCTCCCTCCCTCCCTCCATCTCTCTCCCTCCATCTCTCTCCCTCCCTCCCTCCATCTCTCTCCCTCCCTCCCTCCATCTCTCTCACTCCCTCCATCTCTCTCCCTCCCTCCATCTCCCTCCATCTCCCTCCCTCCCTCCATCTCCCTCCCTCCATCTCCCTCCCTCCATCTCCCTCCCTCCATCTCCCTCCCTCCATCTCTCTCCCTCCCTCCCTCCCTCCATTTCTCTCTCTCCCTCCCTCCCTCCATCTCTCTCTCTCCCTGCCTCCCTCTCCCTGGATACCACCCCCCCCCCCCCCAACCCCCTCCATTATTTCTAATTGACATTCTCCCTCTCTCATGCAGGTTCTAATGAAAATGGTGAATCAAATCTGTGAGAAAATGCCTCAATCGTCAGTGATGCTCCTGAGTCAGCAGAATACCGGGAAGGTTTTCTGTGCATGTCAGGTCCCAAAGGTGAGTGACAAGCAGCATGTGACAGGGAGGTCTCCCCTCCCCCGCCGCGTGACGGCAGGGAGGTCTCCCCTCCCCCGCCGCGTGACGGCAGGGAGGTCTCCCCTCCCCCGCCGCGTGACGGCAGGGATGTAGCCCTCTTCCCTTCCCCACCATGCGATCTCCCCTCGTGTATTCCCCCCTGCTCTGCCTTACTGCACCCTCACCCTTTCTCATGCCCCCCCCCCCCCCCCCACTACCGGGTTTGGACTGAAGGTCTTCCTTGCCCCTCACGTACTCTCTCTCTTTTGCTAGGACTTGGTGAGCCGCCTTTCTGCGGCAGATTGGGCCCACACTGTCTGTACACGGATGGGTGGGAATGCTGGCGGCTCTCACATTGTTGCGAAGGGAATGGGAAGCAGCTCCAACCTGGAAGAAATTATAAAATTGGCCACGGAATATGCGAGAAATAAAATATAAAACTGGTGCCGAAATCTGCGGTGTGTGAGGAAGCTCTCCTGAGGAAGGAGTCTGGACTTACTGTGGAGTTTGAAAATGCTTCCTCTCCCCTGTCCATGGATCACACTGGTGAAGGAATCTTTGAGGCATATGTCTGTGTCTGTTGGACTGCTGCAAGCAGCAAGAGGCTCAGTCAAATGTTGCAGTTCTGTCCTTAATCCCATTGAGGTTGGTGAAAGGTGGCCCTGGACTCAGGTTCTACATGGCTGTCAGTTTGCAGTATGTCCTGGGCCATGGACATTCTCTTTGACTTGGGTCAGTTGTTTAATTGACCAACACGAGGCAGGCTAGCTGTCTGGGAGGAGCATGGGCAGAGATGGGTGTATCCAGGAGCTGCTGCTGTGAGGTAGAAACCCAGCGGCCTGGCTGAGGTCATCTCATGGGAAGTTGATACCCGTGAGGGTGAGATTTGACAATCAGTCCCACAGACATTCATTTTTTGATCTGGTCAAGTGGAAGCCAAACTTTTATTTCTGGGCTTTGTATCAAAGCACTTTGTGACCTCCAGAACTGGAAATTAAATACAGTCCATGGCAATCGACTGGACTGAAATCACTGCTTCTGGTGAACGAACTGCTGAAATCAAATCCTTCTTAGCCAGGGCTCAGCACTCGAAGTTATTGTGGGAATCAGCCAAGGTTCCCACTGCCACCATTAACCAGCGACGCCTGCTGGAACGAGCATGTGTATCGGCATTGGGGTGAGGGCAGGACAGAACTTTGCTATGATGCCTCCCATGGACCATCTACCTACAGACTCTTCAGATTCACATAGTGAATGATAATATATGTCGTGAGTCAGTGTCCAGTGTGGAGTCATATTATAAATGAGTTGTATTTAATTCTCTCTTTGCTGCCATCCCTTTTGGGTTGATTGTACTGAAACAGCACAGACTCGATGACAGCAGCTTCTGGCAGCCATTTAATGACTGGTCTGCCCATGTGCAGTGGTGTAACTACTGCCACTGCATGGTGAGAATGTCAACTGGAAAATATTCAGAAGGGACAGTGTCCTTTGCTCCATTCCACTCACTTTGTGATGTTCATGTGATTTTTTTAATGTATCGAACTTCTCAATCAATGGCAGTGGCTGATGTCTATTAAAATATGAATTTCAAACTAAAGATTGTACAAATAAAAGCTTTCTCGGGTGTCTGTTCAATTATTAATTATTCTTTGACTGTTCAGTCACTGCTGCCCACCCCATCCAATCCTTCCAAAGAGAAAGCACTGTAACTTGAGGGCAAGAGAGGTGGAGAAGTAGAGCTGGGTGTTGTCAGCATACAACTGGAAGATGACCTTGTCTTTGAAAGACATTGCCAGGGAGCAATATGTAGAGATTGAGAGATTTGAGTTAATGGTGTTATGAACTCTGGACTTTGCAACATAATTATTTTTTAAAATCTAGATTTAAAATGTTATAAGTTTAAGATGGACCCTCACAAATGGGCAAGATAGATCAAAAACATTTTTTTGAAAAAGAGACACTTCCGAGGTAACAGCTCAAGCACAGTGGGTTTTGCCATCCCAGCCCTTTGGGTCATAAACAAAGGGGTCACTGACTCTGAAGATGCAAGTGTACCAAATGGCTATTAACAATTGGGAACAAGGGAAGGTCCAGGTAGCTTTGCATATTGGAACAGGACAATAGTTCTTTTCAGTCCAGATAAATTTAACAGATTTTGTGAAGGCAAACAGCATGTATGAAGGGAACCCAGCAGTTGCAACCTTGAGAGAAAGAGAGACACCTGCTTTTGGAAGCCTAATACAGCAAAAGGCTGCAAGGACTTGAACCTGTTTTGAAAGTTGAAGCTTGTGGAAAAGTACAAGACTGGCAGGATCACTAGGAATTACCTTATTTACAGACTTCCAGGTCTAAAGTGCTCAGAGAACATTGATTTTTGAAAAGGTCTGGGCGAGCCAAACCATTGCAACTAGGAGAAATTTGGTACTTTTAACTGCAAGACTTTTGCCATCAAAGAGGACTGTGCAACATTGTAGTGTGAAGGTTTAAAATATTTTAATAAGTAATCACAAGTATCTGATGATCCAAATTTCAAAGTACTGTTCAGTCATGCTTTTGCTTTAAGTTTGATACTATCTTTAACTTTTTTAGTTATAACGGCTAGCTAACAGAAAGCAGTAGGCATAAATGGATCATTTTCTGGTTGGAGGATGTAATGAGTGGTGTGCCACAGGGATCAATGCTGCGCCCTCAACTTTTTACAAATTACTTGGATGAAGGGACTGAAGGTATGGTTGCTAAATTTGCTGATGACACAGACAGGTAGGACAGTAAGTTGTGAAGAGGACGTAAGGAGGCAACAGGGATTATAGATAGATTGTGAGTAGGCAAAGATCTGGCAAATGCAGTATAATGTGGGAAAAATGTGAAATTGTCTATTTTGGCAGGAAGAATAAAAAAATATATCTAAATGGTGAGAGATTGCAGAGGGATCTGGGTATCCTAGTACATGAATTGCGAAAGGTGAGTATGCAAGTAATTAAGAAAGCTAATGGAATGTTATTTATTGCGAGGGGAATTGAATACAAAAGTAGGGAGGTTATGCTTCTGTTATACAGGGCATTGGTGAGACCACATCTGGAGTACTGTGTTCAGTAGTGGTCTCCTTATTTAAAGGAATGATGTAACTGCATTGGAAGCAATTCAGAGGTTTCTGGACTAATAACTGGAATGGCTGGGTTGTCTTGGTTGGACAGGCGAGACTTGTATCTGCTGGAGTTTAGAAGAGTAAGATGCGACTTGATTGAAACATAAGATTCTGAAGGGTCTTGACGATGGGGAAAAGGATGTTTCCTCTTGTGGGAGAATCTAGACTGTTTAAAAATAAAGGGTTATCTATTTAAGAGATGAGAAATTTTTTCTGAGGGTCCTGAGTCTTTGGAATTTCCTTCCGCAAAAGGCAGTGGAAGCAGAATCTTTGAATATTTTTAAGACAGAGGTAGATAGATTCTTGATAAGGATGGGGGTAGGTCGGCATGTACAGTTGAGATTACAATCAGATCAACCATGATCTAGTTGAATGGCAAAGCAGGCTTCAGGGGCTGTGTGGTCTTCTCCTAATTTGTATGTATTTGTTCAATGTGTCCCCTAATCCTTGCACCATTTGTTAATGTGAACAGTTTTTCCTTATCTAACTAACTTATCTAAGCCCATCATAATCTTGTGCACCTCTATCAAATCTCCCCTCAATCTTCTTTGGTCTAAGGATAACAAACCCAGCTTTTCCAACTTAACCTTGCACTAAAATCCTCCATCCCTAGAACCATTCTGGTAAATCTCTGTACCCGCTGTAGGAGTCTCGCATTCTTCCTGAAGTGTGGTGACGAGAACTGAATGACACAGAGGTGGTTGATTAGCAAAGGTAAAGATGGATGAGGAGGGATAATGTACAAGTCGTTTCAATGCTGCATAGGAACAGAAACCTGACTGGTGATTGAAAAATGGGTTGTGGGAAAGGTGGGCATGGCTTTAGGCAGCAAGATACTTGGGAAGAAAGGAAGTGGAGTTGTCTGAAAATCTGGCAGAACCAGTGGTCTGTTCTTCATGGGAGATACTAACCTAGGGCAGGAACTAAAAGCCTTTATTTTCTCCCCACTTTCAGCTTTTCCTGCAATGCAGGTCCAGCAATGCAGGTCCATAGCTGTCTCAGCAAAGGTATGCAGATATTTTTCATGAGTCTAAGCAGTGAAGGATAGCAGATTTTTGTAAGTACATTAGCTTGGGTTTGAACTTGGGACTCAGCCTTGACAAACCCCCTGAAAATAAGAGTAAAATTACTTTTCTTCCATCCCAGCTCCACCACCCCTTTGCTAAGTGGGAAAGCTTCTCCTGGTGGCCCAGTCACTATCCCTCAAACATATTTTGGGGTCATTTATTTTACTGCTGTTTTTTGGAACCTTGTGGCTGCCAATTTTCATACATTTCCCTGCATTGGTCACACACTTCATTGGCTATAAAAGTTGTGAAAGGTATCATATGAATATAATTTTTTCCTGGTCTGTATACCTTAGTGTACAGAAATTTACTGGACTTAATGATCTTTCTGAATGTGCTCAGAATTTACAACCCTTATTGTAAATCTTTATTTCAGCCAAAAAAATATAAAAAGTAATTTCACTTTGTATTTGTACAATGCATGTTTTCACAATATAACAATACTGTTATACAAGCAATTACAAGAAAAACAAAATTCCTGATACCCACCCAACATTTCCCCAAACACATCTCCATCAAAACAAAGTTATTTACAGTAATTTCCTCAGTTTCAAACACACACAACTCCTAGGCACTACAATTTCATTCAGAAAAGCTCAGTGCCTGTGTGTTTTGGGACAAAAGCTGAGACTATTCAGTGTAACTACAATGGGTGATGAAGAACAGCCACATTTCTCATATTGATGATGAGGCAGTGTATTTGGCTGCATTCTGTACACATTCTTCTGTCAAGTATGGCAGAACGTGCTACCTGGATCACAACTCTTACTTTTCAATACAATTGCACAGGACCAAATACTACCTCCTGCTTATTTATTAAAACCACAAAGGCTGTAGCCACTTTCCAACTGCAGGCCTCATTTAGTTAATGCACACCTCCATTTTGACTTTGTCTACAAGGCCTCAATGAATTGCACACCTTCCTATCACATCAATTTGTTGTTATATTAGTGATAAACTACTTTAAATAGATCTGGGTCTAAGGAATTCTGGTTGAGCTGCGCTTTTACTGTAACCTGGGTAGGTAGACACTGGATTCCTTCATGATTGTAGGTAGAGCTTTAAAGGTTACACAGTGATCGGCCTCAACTGATCAGGCTGCAACAGAGCTCAAACCTCCAATGTCAAACTCAGGAGTGTTTTATACAGAATACCGGGATAAACTCACCTCTGGGAGGACTGCACTGTGTGGAGCTGGGGCAGAGGGAAGAGGAAAATCTGATTCCTTGTAACTAAAATATTTACTACACCAAACTCAATACAATTGGCTCATGTAGACTATTGGCTCACGTAGACATATGAAAAATGAAATTGTACAGATTTCTGAAAGAATGATGCCACCATCACACAGAAGAGACCCTCAGCAGTACAGTGAATGTTGCACTGTAAATGGATTAAGTCAAAGACACTCAGATCCATGTGAAATACTGTAATTCTGCTTAACATTAAAATATTTTTATATGTATAAAATATCTTCACAATAAAGCTACATTTATAATCAAGAATACATCAAAATGTCCTCCAGTAAAATTGAAAGTTGATTTTTAGGATAACAATTCAGAGTTTATATCAAAAATAAATTTGATAACACGTACAGTCTATAGACAGGAGTATGCCTGCTGTTAGTCTAAGATAATGGACTAACAGCAGCTCTTGCACTCACTGTAGGTTAAGGCTAGGGTGATTGATTCAGGAGATTTCTCCACATTTATAAATGGCAGCTTTTCTTCAGGTTAGGCACCAAACTATTAATAATGAATTATACAGCTCACTGCATGAAGAACACAGGTCCGATTTAAACTAGCTGCTGGTGTAACTACTTGCTGCCAAGAGCTGGAAGAACCCATCAGAAGCATCACAATCACACCAAGCTGTAAAAGTGGTTGAGCTGAGCCAGACTGGACTGCCCTGCATTCATGGACCATAACATCCTCAGACCAAAAGCTAGTTTATTCCTGTCCCTTGATTGTAAAATGCTTTTCAATTCCATTAACCTGCATCATTCTAAGGCTTACCCCAGTGGAAAACTGCAATTCAGAAGAGAGCTGCCTCCAAACAAGGACAGGTTACAACAGGCGAGTGAATGTGAGTTCAGAGTTCACATCGATTAGGTTTTGTATTACTGGTAGAACTCATTTGCAGGCAGGGACTGGATAATGAACATCAATTCTACAAAATAACTGCCTGCACTCTAGGCAAGTTGCGATATCATAGGGTGCTCAGCCCACCCTCCAGCTCCTGCCACTTTCTGAATTACTGTCATACTATTCATCCATTACGTTATCCCAAAAATCAAAGCACTTCCAATTCCGATTGGTGGACTATAGTCCAAGTAGAAAAGTTCAGATTTTAAAACAATTTTTGTGAAAAACCAATGTAAACAGCTTTTATATTTTCAGTGTGATTGATCCTTTTTAGAGCTAGAAATTAGGACAAAACAAAACAATGCTGTCGTCAGAGAAATCAAGCTATGGGGGCCCCTCTCTGAAAAATGCTTATTAAGTACAGGTTCACAGCTACTGTCTGGCAACACACAGCAAATCCCTCCCCACTCCAATAAAGCGGGCAAGCTAAATAATAAAACAGACTTTTCAAACAGATATCATCTAACAGGCACAAAACTTCAGCCCTTTCAATACTTAAAGAATCCAACATAAAGATAACAACAATCCTGAAGAAAACTTTACTCCTGAGTATTGTAAATGAAGCTTCGGTGTAGGTGGTCCATGTTGCTGTGGCACGGACTGGTAAAACAAGGGCACATCTCAATTTTCTACAGCTAGGGCAGAAGCATCAGGATCAACCCTGGGGCTGTACCCAGAGTACACACGCACTCACAAAGGAACACTGTGAAATAGGGGAAGAAAATAAGCACTTTTCTGCACGAACAGTGTTTATGAGGAAGTTGAATATAGGAGAAGAATTAGTCTATCCAAGAGTTTCCAGCACTGAAAGAGCGAATGCTGATGTTAATAAACCACTGCCTCATTAATGGCACTGAAAACTTTAAAAATCTTACAATATCCGTTAGCACAATTTGCCTTTTTCGTTGCAGTGAGTCTGTGTTCAAGATAAATAACCAGCCTTGCTGTATAATCCCTCACATTATGTCACTCATGCAAAATAGCAACATGACTCAAACCTGGAGAACAGCCAGAATGCAACAAGTCAACAGCAAGGCATTCAAAAAAATCTAGAGGTGGCTAAATGCAGTTGGATCCTTGTTCGAATGGCATCTTGCACAGTATGGCTTTATTATAACATGAAAAGTTCAGCAAAAGAACAAAATATTATAAACACAGAATGTAAACCCTACAGTACGCACACAAAATAGGAACTCCAGTCTAGAAATACTGCTTCTTTAAAATAAGACTCATCCTACAGAGCTTAGGTTTGCAAGTAATACCAGGCAGACTGCAATTATTCAGCACTCCCAGTGGGGGACCTGCTTTAAGTATTATTTTGAAGGGAGGAGAGATAAGAGGGGGAAGAAAGAATAGTTTAGCAAGAAACCCTTTGTGCTGAACTTGGACTGTACACAATCAACTAATGTGAATATCAGGATTCAGTTAGTTGAGTGGGCAGATAAAGAGGGATGAAGAGTTTGGGGGGGGGGGGGGGGGGGGGGGGGGGAATAACTGAAATGGCTACCAGAACATTCAAGTACAGCCAGTCAGATCATAATTCTTTATTTCCCTACCCTGACCTTCCAAAAAAATTAGGATGAATGGATTACCAGTTGCAGCAACTGGCCATAGTATCAAAAACAAATGAGAAAAAGATGGGAAATAGCAATTACTGGGATTAATGGTCATTGTACTTTTTTTTTTAAATGGGTGAGAGTGAATGTGAAATGTTTTACCAACTAGCCCATAATTGTGACAATGTGAAGGAAAAGGAGATGAGAGTATAACAGTCATCATGCAGAACCTGCCTTTGACTGATATATAGGGAGAAACAAAAGACACAGAAAATAATGAAGATTCCTTTTCTTTAAAACAGCAGATACATGAAAATGTGAGAGACGTCATAAACCGCCATGAGGAGTGTCAGTGAATGATTTTATGACCACCTTAAAAGCACAGGTCCAGATAAACACAAGTGTCACAATACAATCTGCTCCGATTTCATGAATACCTGAGGTAAGTGAACCCTTCTGTGAAGTGAGTAATATACCAAATCTTTAAATGATTTACCATGTTTACAGTTCACAGTCATTGCAGGAGTTGAACAGTAACACCAGTACAAAATATGTTGTCTCTCAGGCTCTCCTGTCCCATTATGTTTTAAAGCACAAAATTTTGCTATAGGGAATGATTACAAATATGTTTCAAATTGGCCAAAAAAAAAAAGAAGCTGTTTTTAAAGGATCTGATTGGTCTTTCTGCCCACAGAAAGTTTACCTCCTTTGTCCTGCTAAAAATACATGGCTCATTTTAAACTATGAATGAAATGAACTTTTTTTTTTAAAAAGGGCAGGAACAGGGTAGGAACAAAAAATATATAAATACTTTTTAAAAACAGCAAGCCCCATGATTAATACATCATCTTGTGTTTTCTTTAAAACATGTTTAACAATAATATGCAGAGGCTTTGCGATCTGACGGTTGGAACAGACTTGCTCAGTAAATGTAGGGGAAGATTCGGTAACGGACCTGCTGGCAGTACTTGTTCCAAACCACACCATATTTCATTTTGCACTGATGTTCATCCCTGGCCTCACGATGAACGAGCAGGCAAGTGAAGTAAATTATGTAGAAATACGGAAGGATGTGATTGAACCCTGTGGAAAGAGCAAGAATGGCAGTTTTTTTTTTTACAAATGGAGTTACAAATTGAGATCTCTTGCCCCTTCTCAGATCCCCCTTATTAAAGACCTTGCTTCTGCGTGATTGTATGTATTTCTGTATAGAGCCTCCAACATTGCTACTCGGTTTGTGCTAACCACGTGACATCGCAGACCAGATATTCTCAACCCATTTCTGGTCTCTGTAACAGTTCCTTAACCACTGCTAATCCTTCACCCCAGGCATTTCACTCACTGTGCACAGTTTCTGCTCCCTACTGCTCAAAATCTGCTCTTCTCCCCCTCTCTATCCCATTGACCCAGCAAGGCCTGTGTCTGCCATTCCTTCCTAATAATGTGTCCTGTGCCTCAGATTCAGAAATCCCCCTCTGCTCACTACTTAAGTCACAGAAGCAAGCAGCACTAAATAGCTCCCATCACATTTGTTAAATAATCAGTAATGTACTTTGGCACAATAGTGCAGAGTGATTTAGATAAGAGTTATACTCCAAGCAAAAAGCTCCAATCTTTGGCTTTTGCAGATTCTTGGTAAGGTTTTACTGTGTGCATTGAATTCGAGTGGGACAACTAAAATCCCTGTATGACCTTAGATTAATAACAAACAAATGCAAAGATTGCGCCCAATTCACATTTCCTGAAATGTGTAGTGATGCAGTACATCCAAATAGCATGGGGAACCATATATTGTCAGCGCAAAGACCCCCACTCCCAAAAGTACAGCTACTGCTAAACACTCTGAGGGTTTAAGACATCAGCTTATGCTGAAGGCAGCAAAATTGGAGTCTGTCAGCCATTGCCATCTCTCCATTTTCCTATTGTCAGGTTGAATTACGCTGGCACAGGTATAGATCATCTACTCACCAAGGATTGACTGTAGGGTCACAGGAACCCAGAGAGAAAGCTACTAGTTGAAGAAGTTACTGCAAAAAAAATGGAATCAAGCATTGTTTTCCTTTTGAAGTCCTTTTTGTAGGGGCTGACTGAACAGTCTGTAGCTGTTAACTCCACACTGTGCAAACCTTTCTTGGTGCCTTGCCACCCTGCTCCTATCCGAGTGGAAATGGTGATCTCATGTAATCCTCTTTCCAATAAATATTTCTCCTCCCATTCCCCCTCAGAATTTTTAACCATTTGTCCACAGTGTAGCAGTTGACAGCAAGACTGAATTTTGCACTCTCCTCCCAGAATGAGGATACTCTTGTATAATCTTCTGAACAAAGATCCTTCAATGCTTTTCTCTGGTCTCCTTTCCAAAAGGTAGATGAATGAAGCTCCGTCAGTCTTTACAATCAACATTGCTAATTTTTCATGAGTTGCTCTCCATGGTATGGTAAGGCATCTCAAGAACCAACATGTTTCACAAAGTATCTGACATTCTACTTGACTAAAGCTTAAACCTTCAGTCCCATTCCTAATCAGGGATTGAGGAATTTTAAAAATGCAATAGGAAGAGTAGACAATACGATGCCCACATCCCATGAACGAATGAAAAAAAACATGGCTGGTCTTGGGCTTCAACTCCACTTTCCCTCCTTCTCCCCATATCCCCGATTCCCTGAAAAACCAAAAATCTATCTCAGCCTTAAATATATTCAGCTGAGCAGATTTAGCAAAAGTGGACTGGAAACAGCTACTTGAAAGTAAATCAGTGTCAGAACAGTGGGAGGCATTCATAGGGGAGATTCAAGGGGTTCCCACAAAGAAAAAGGGTGAGGCGGCCAAATCTACAGCCCCATGGATATCAAGGAGCTTACAAGGTAAGATAAAGCAGAAAAGGAAAGCTTATGTCCAACACAGAGAACTCAATACTACAGAAAGCAGAGAGTATAGAAAGTGGAAGGATGAAATCAAAAGGAAATTAGGAAAGCAAAGAGAGGGGATGAAAGAATAATGGCAAGCAAAATCAAGGTGAACCCAAAGATGTTTTATCAATACATTAAGAGTAATAGGATAACTGAGAAGAGAGTAGGGCCTATAAAAGACCAAAAAGGTAACCTATGTGTAGGGGCAGAAGATGTTGGCCATTGCTTTTAATGAATACTTTGCGTCTGTCTTCACAAAAGAGGGGGACGATGCAGATATTGTAGTTAAGAAAGAGGGGTGTGAAGTATTGGATGTGATAAACATAGGGAAAGAGGAAGTATTAATGGGATTGGCATTCTTGAAAGTTGATAAATCACCAGGACCAGATGAAATGTACCCCAGGCTGTCAAAAGAAGCAAGAGAGGAAATAGCAGAGGGTCTGACCATCATTTTCCGGTCCTGACTGGATACAGATGTGGTGCCAGAGGATTGGAGAACTGCTAACATTGTATCTCTGTTTAAAAAGTGAGCAAGGGAAAGACCAATAATTACAGGACAGTCAGTCTAACCTCAATAGTGGTCAAATTATTGGAATCTATTCTGAGAGACAGGATAAACTGTCAGTTAGAAAGGCACAGACTGTATTGGGAGGAGTGACCACCACACAGTCCTTGTGGAGACGAAGTCCCACCTTCACATTGAGGATACCATCCATCGTGTTGTGTGGCATTACCACCGTGCTAAATGGGATAGATTTCGAACAGATCTAGCAATGCAAAACTGGGCATCCATGAGGCGCTGTGGGCCATCAGCAACAGCAGAACTGTACTCCACCACAATCTGTAACCTCATGGCCTGGCATATCCCCCACTCTACCATTACCATCAAGCCAGGAGACCAACCCTGGTTCAATGAAGATTGCAGGAGGGCATGCCAGGAGCAGCGCCAGGCATACCTCAAAATGAGGCGTCAACCTGGTGAAGCTACAACACAGGACTATCTGCACGCCAAACTGCATAAGCAGCATGCGATAGACAGAGCTAAGCGATCACATAACCAACAGATCAGATCGAAGCTCTGCAGTCCTGCCACATCCAGCCGTGAATGCTGGTGGACAATTAAACAACTAACTGGAGGAGGTGGCTCCACAAATATCCCATCCTCAATGATGGGGGAGCCCAGCACATCAGTGCGAAAGTTAAGGCTGAAGCATTTGCAACAATCTTCAGCCAGAAATGCCGAGTTTATGATCCATCTCGGCCTCCTCCTGAAGTCCCCAGCATCACAGATGCCAGACTTGAGCCAATTCGATTCACTCCGCGTGATATCAAGAAACGACTGAAGGCACTGGACACTGCAAAAGCTATGGGCCCTGACAATATTCTGGCAATAGCACTGAAGACCTGTGCTCCAGAACTTGCTGCGCCCCGAGCCAAGCTGTTCCAATACAGCGACAACACTAGCATCTACCCTGCAATGTGGAAAATTGCCCAGGTATGTCCTGTACACAAAAAGCAGGACAAGTCCAACCCGGCCAATTACCGCCCCATCAGCCTACTCTCAATCATCAGTAAAGTGATGGAAGGTGTCATCAACAGTGCCATCAAGCAGCACTTGCTCAGCAAAAACCTGCTCAGTGACGCTCAGTTTGGGTTCCACCAGGGCTACTCAGCTCCTGACCTCATCACAGCCTTGGTTCAAACATGGACAAAAGAGCTGAACTCAAGAGGTGAGAGGAGGGTGACTGCCCTTGACATCAAGGCAGCATTTGACCGAGTATGGCATCAAGGAGCCCTAGCAAAACTGAGGTCAATGGGAATCAGGGGGAAAACCCTCCGCTGGCTGGAGTCATACCTAGCGCAAAGGAAGATGGTTGTGGTTGTTGGAGGTCAATCATCTGAGCTCCAGGACATCACTGCAGGAGTTACTCAGGGTAGTGTCCTAGGCCCAACCATTTTCAGCTGCTTCATCAATGACCTTCCTTCAATCATCAGGTCAGAAGTGGGGATGTTTGCGGATGATTGCACAATGTTCAGCACCATTCGTGACTCCTCAGATACTGAAGCAGTCAGTGTAGAAATGCAGCAAGACCTGGACAATATCCAGGCTTGGGCTGATAAGTGCCAGGCAATGACCATCTCCAACACGAGAGAATCTAACCATCTCCCCTTGACATTCAACAGCATTACCATCGCTGAATCCCCTACTATCAACATCCTAGGGGTTACCATTGACCAGAAACTGAACTGGAGTAGCCATATAAATATTGTGGTTACAAGAGCAGGTCAGAGGCTAGGAATCCTGAGGCGAGTAACTCATCTCCTGACTCTACAAGACACAAGTCAGGAGTGTGATGGAATACTCTCCACTTGCCTGGATGGGTGCAGCTCCAACACTCAAGAAGCTCGACACCATCCAGGTTTGATTGGCACCCCATCTACAAACATTCACTCCCTCCACCACCGACGCACAGTCGCAGCAGTGTGTACCATCTACAAGATGCACTGCAGCAATGCACCAAGGCTGCTTAGACAGCACCTTCCAAACCTGCGACTTCTACCAACTAGAAGGACAAGGGCAGCAAATACATGGGAACACCACCACCTGCAAGTTCCCCTCCAAGTCACACACCATCCTGACTTGGAACTATATCGCCATTCCTTCACTATCGCTGGGTCAAAATCCTGGAACTCCCTTCCTAACAGCACTGTGGGTATACCTACCCCAAATGGACTGCAGCGGTTCAAGAAGGCAGCTCACCACCACCTTCTCAAGGGTAATAAATGCTGGCCTGGCCAGCGTCGCCCAAATCCCATGAAAGAATTAAAAAAAAAAATCAATCAAGGATAGTCAGCATGGATTTGTTAAGGGAAGATCTTGTTTGATCAACTTGATCGAATTTTTTAAAGAAGTAACAAGGAAGATAGATGAGGGTAGTGCAGTTGATGTGGTCTACATGGATTTTAACAAGCCTTTTGACAAGGTCCCACATGGCAGACTGGTTAAAAAAAAATCCATGGGATCCAGGGAAATGCAGCAAGGTGGACACAAAATTGGCTCAGTGGCAGGAAACAAAGGGTAATTGTTGACGGGTGTTTTAGCGACTGGAGGGCCATTTCCAGTGGTGTTCTGCAGGGCTCAGTACTGGGTCCCCTGCTTTTTGTGGTATATATTAACGATTTGGACGTAAAAGTAGGGGGCACGAACAAGAAGTTTGCAGATGACACAAAGATTGGCCTTGTGGTAGATAGTGAGGAGGATAGCTGTGGGCCGCAGAAAGATATTCATGGTTTGGTCAGATGGGCAGAAAAGTGGCAAATGGAATTCAACCTGGAGAAGTGTGAGATGATACATTTGGGGAGGTCAAACAAGGCAAAGGAATACACGATTAATGGAAAAATACTGAGAAATGTAGAGAAAGTGAGGGACCTTGGAGTGAATGTCCACAGATCCCTGAAAGTAGCAGGACAGGTCACTAAGGTGGTTAAGAAGGCATATGGAATCCTTTATTAGCCGAGGTATAGAATACAAGAGCAGGGAGGTTTATGCTGGAACTTTATAATTTGTTGGTTAGGCCACAACTTGAGTACTGTGTGCAGTTCTGGTCACCTCATTACAGAAAGGATATAATTGCATTAGAGAGGAGACAGAGGAGATTTACGAGGATGTTGCCAGGACTTGAAAAATACAGCTATGAGGAAAGTTTTGATAGGCTGGGGCTGTTTTCCTTGGAACAGAGAAGGCTGGGGGAAGACCTGATTGAAATGTACAAAATTTTGAGGGGCCTGGATAGAGTAGAGGTGAAGGGTCTATTCACCTTAGCAGAGAGGTCAGTGACAAGGGGGCACAGATTTAAAGTGATTGGTAGAAAAATTAGAGGGGAGTTGAGGAAAACCTTTTTCACCCAGAGGGTGGTGGGCATCTGGAACTCACTGCCTGAAAGGATAGTTGAGGCAGAAACCCTCAACTCATTCAAAGGAGTCTGGATATGTACCTCAGGTGCCGTAATCTGCAGGGCTACGGACCAAATGCTAGAAGGTGGGATTAGAATAGGTGGAGCGCTTTCCAGCCAACACAGACACGATGGGCCAAGTGGCCTCTTTCTGTGCCTTAAACTTTCCATGATTCTATGATTCAATCCTCTGGTGTAGGGAATTCCAAAGATTCACAAGCCTTTGAGTGAAGAATTTTAGGAACAGAGAAAGGCCACTTGGCTGACCAACCTCTCCATTTGGTTGATCGACATTATTGAACAAAGTCCTGTAACATGCCCCTTGATGCAGCAATTTCCTACTTACCACAGGGCAGAGACCAAGCCAAAGCCATGATGAGGTCACCCAGGTAGTTTGGGTGACGGACAAATCCCCACCATCCAGAAACAATCAAACTCTTCCCTGTTGCTGTGGGAATAGTTTTTAAATCTGTAGAAAGAAAATGTTATTTGTAACTTTACACAAAGGACCCCATTTGTACACAGGACCATATTATTCCACAGATGCAATAACACCATTTCAGAGTGTACAATACAAGAATAAGAAACATGGGTGAAAGATAAAAATGCAGTTTCACATTAATAGTTCCCACATTAGGAAGATGGTGGGTGATAGGCAGGGGGGGCAGGAAGAGTAGGGATGGGCTGCTCTTTAATCTCCCAATGGCTGTTTGGAGAACAGTAGTAGCAGCAGAAATCCTGGAAGTTACCTGTTGCTCACTGACTGGGCCAGTTACATGATACAAATGTGTTGGGTTTGCTCCCTCTCATTGCTGAAAGTACCTCACAAGAGGTTATGTAACTAACTGCTGGAGCTGACTGATGTTTTCTACAGAAATGAAGTTTTAAGCAAGAAGCTCAGAAGTGGTGAACTCATTGACTGTTTTCTGCAAAACTATCCATGGGAAATCACACAGAAATAATCCAAAAGTAGACTATGACTTTAGGTATGTTGCATATTTGGTACAAAGACTTGTTAAAATATAAGAGAGTACAATATTTTTCTGTCACAAATAATCAATCCTTTGATTTCCAATGACCTATAGTAAAGGAATTATCTGCCTATCTTCCTGAAACACGCACACGCTCATGCTTATGTGAGCCACGGTACTTACGTGCCAGTTTGGGGTCATGAGGGTTCCTTCTGAAAGCATTCTTCTGTGAGTTGGCTCCCCGGAATATGATGTAACCGACAGCTGTAACACAAACACCATGAGCCATGCAAAGTTTGACAGTTGGAACATGACTGATTACACAGTGGTAATGTAGCACTGTATTCAGCATACAGCCGAGAGAGAGAGCGAGAGCGAGAGAGAGAGCGAGAGAGCGAGAGAGCGAGAGAGAGCGAGAGAGCGAGAGAGAGCGAGAGAGCGAGAGAGCGAGCGAGCGCGAGAGAGAGCGAGCGCGAGAGAGAGCGAGCGAGCGAGAGCGAGAGAGAGAGAGAGCGAGAGAGAGCGAGAGAGAGCGAGAGCGAGCGAGAGCGAGAGCGAGAGAGCGAGAGAGAGCGAGAGAGCGAGCGAGCGCGAGAGAGAGCGAGCGAGCGAGAGCGAGAGAGAGAGAGAGCGAGAGAGAGCGAGAGAGAGAGAGAGCGAGAGAGAGCGAGAGAGAGAGAGAGCGAGAGAGAGCGAGAGAGAGCGAGAGAGAGCGAGAGAGAGCGAGAGAGAGCGAGAGCGAGAGCGAGAGAGAGCGAGAGCGAGAGAGAGCGAGAGCGAGAGAGAGCGAGAGAGAGAGAGAGCGAGAGCGAGAGAGAGCGAGAGCGAGAGAGAGCGAGAGCGAGAGAGAGCGAGAGCGAGAGAGAGCGAGAGCGAGAGAGAGCGAGAGCGAGAGAGAGCGAGAGCGAGAGAGAGCGAGAGCGAGAGAGAGCGAGAGCGAGAGAGAGCGAGAGCGAGAGAGAGCGAGAGCGAGAGAGAGCGAGAGCGAGAGAGAGCGAGAGCGAGAGTGAGAGCCAGCGAGAGAGAGCGAGAGCGAGAGTGAGAGCCAGCGAGAGTGAGAGCCAGCGAGAGTGAGAGCCAGCGAGAGTGAGAGCCAGCGAGAGTGAGAGCCAGCGAGAGTGAGAGCCAGCGAGAGTGAGAGCCAGCGAGAGTGAGAGCCAGCGAGAGTGAGAGCCAGCGAGAGTGAGAGCCAGCGAGAGTGAGAGCCAGCGAGAGTGAGAGCCAGCGAGAGTGAGAGCCAGCGAGAGTGAGAGCCAGCGAGAGTGAGAGCCAGCGAGAGAGAGCACTGATGCTAAAGTTCATTAAATGCACTTACTGTTGAGAGCAATGATTGCCAGAGCCATTGGCCAGCTTAGTTCATTCGGGTGGTTAACCAGGTAGAAAGCCTGTAGACTGTATGCGAACGGTACCCAGACTAGATCTCCAAATGCCAGCATGTATCCAAATCCATCATGCACAATATCCATAGTGGTCAGAATTGCTGCCTGTGTTCAAACATCAAGAAGAGCAAAGAAGTGAGAATGGGGAACTCTGTTCTGGAGAAGATTCAAACCTGCGATCTGCGGAGGAGCAGTGAAGAAATTATTAATACTCATCATTTACCATCTGCATTCGTCTTTCCAGCCATAAAAATACTGCGGTTACAAGGGCAGGTCAGAGACTGGGAATTCTGTGGCGAGTAACTCACCTCCCGACTCCCCAGTGCCTTTCCACCATCTATAAAAGGTACAAGTCAGGAGTGTGATGGAATACTCTCCACTTGCCTGGATAGCTGCAGCTCCAACAACACTCAAGCAGCTCAACACCATCCACGACAAAGCAACCGCTTGATTGGAACCCCATTCACCACCTTCAACATTCACTCCTTCCACCACCGATGCACAGTGGCAGCAGTGTGTACCATCTACAAGATGCACTACAGCAATACCAAGGCCCCTTCAACAGCACGTTCCAAACCCACCTAGAAGGATAAGGGCAACAGATACATGGGAACACCACCACCTGCAAGTTCCCCTCCAAGTCACACACCATCCCGACCTGGAACTATATCGCCGTTCCTTCACTGTTGCTGGGTGAAAATCCTGGAACACCCTTCCTAACAGCACCGTGGTTGTACCTACAGAAGCAGTTCAAGAAGGCAGCTCACCACCACCTTCTTAAGGGCAATTAGGGATGGGCAATAAATGCTGGCCATGCCAGTAGTGCACACATCCAATGAAAGAATAAAAAAGGGAACAATTTGGTGGTGTTAATAGCTTGGTGAACAGTGTTTGGTGAGCGAATAATGCATGCAAGGATCCTGAGAGGTGTTCCCCTGACAACTTCGTTGGTTAGGTTGTTGAACCATACAAATTAAAGTTTCCAGATTTCATCCTCTGGTTGTTGCTGTTATCTGATCTTAGCCGTGATTAGGGCATTAGTGAACCAGAAGGATTTTTATGACAATTGATGATGGTGCCCCATGGCACCATTACTGATACTAGCTTCATATTCCATTTTTTTTAAACTAATGAATTGAATTTAAATTCCACCACTTGCCATGGTGGGATTTGAATGTGTCCCCCCCAGGGCATTAGCCTGGGCCTCTGGATTACTAGTTCAATGACATTTCCACTATGTCACCGACGACTCCTTCTGACTGCATTGACTTCTTGCTGATTGCAATCAGTCTCTGGTACCTTAGTCCTGCAATCAAAATTCATATAATCAGCCCCAACAGTGAACACCAGCTTCACAACTGAACTTGGTTCTGTCCAAGCACGCTGTCCACACATGCACACTTCCAGCTAAGGTGGTTGGGACGATGATCAGGAAGTGGAACTCTGCCTGTCTTTCTCCTCCCAAGCCAAACCAACTGAGGCAATTGTTGTCTATTGCCACCCTTCAAAAGGTGCAGCAGAAAGTCAGCTTTTTCAAAAGTTAATGGTATTAATGGGTCAGGAATACCTCATTCCACAGTGCATCCAGCACGTAGAGAAGCTGGAAACCGTTTACCAGTATCATCGCCAACGAGGGCACGTCACGGCCCTGCACTTCCATCTCAGCAAACAGCAATCCCAAGTTAATGACAAACTGCAAGATTTAAAAAATAAATTTCACTGGAAAATACTCAAAGAGAACAGCCATCACACATCCTCACCAAGAAACTCTGCACAGTGAAACACATCGTCTACTTTTTGAGGACAGTTATGGAACAATTTTAATTTTTAGAGGATTGTGAAGTATACCTCTTCTACCTGAAGGACAGACACTCCTTTGAAGTGAATACATGAGATCCAAGATACTTCCCATCATGGCAGAACATGGATGACTGGCTGCCCCCCTTGGCCACAGGAAAAAGCCTGTGATAGACCAATCTATGAGGTGTGGAGAGTGGTATAACAAGCAAAGGATATCATAACCACTTAAAAAATCTGCAACAGTTCAGGAGGATCCAGCTTTTTGCAACCTGACCAAGCAAAGTTGCATCTTGGGAGCTGTCACTTCACCTCGTTCAAACAAAGCCACAATATTGAATCTTTTGTCTTGCCCATTATATTGGGTGGATTACAGGTGCACGACACATGATTAATCCTCCCAAACTGACAACTGCATTGTTGCTCCAAAATCAAAGCAATATGGTTACAATTTCCTTGCCTTTTTCTGAACGAAATTCTCCAAGGCTTCTAGTTTGACTTTTTAAATTTTGAGACCTGAATATTACAAAGTAAATATAAACAAGCTTTTACTGGTGCTGAACATGAACCCAATCCACAGTAGCAGCTGAAATTCCAGTCTGAGCTGTCACTGGTGTCATAAGACCATGCAATCTTGGCAAACACTTTGATTAAATAGTGATCAGGACCACACCACACCACCCAACACATGGACACACATACACACCTCCTTTCAGCTGTGGGAAAGCTATAGAAAACAAGACAATAGATGGTAACAGGGTGATGTGTACAAAGTGGTAGGAAACTACGGGAGCAGCAGAGAACCAAAAAGTCCTGCAAATGTTATTTGGTATTCAAAAATGCTACCCTATAGCTTATAGTTCTAGTCAGTAGATACTTCAAACTCACCCAGCCCATCAAGCCTGGACGTAGCTCACAAAAGTACTTCAGATCAAAGTTTCTGATACGAGGGTTCAGTTCACGCCCAATAAAGAAGTCATAAACAAAACTACCTGCAAAGCAATATAGACATTAAAGTTGTTGCAAAGTGTGCTTCATTTATATAGTAACTAAATCTGGTGTTCATTTCATTACAATGGCAACCTTCCATCTCTTCCAGGCATAAATTTGTTTCTGAACTCTTCAGTGTGTGTGTGTGTATCAGTCAGTATTTAATTATAGGGGGCAATGGAGTGGTGTGCACTGAAACAACACAAGCGCAGAGCACCAAATGTAGCTTGGAACCTTGCTAATTGAGGCAGTATTGAGCATAAACAGCAGTACCATCCTACATTCAAGTGGGCAGTGGGAGGGAGGAAGGAAGAAAGGTTTACACATGAATGGTCCTCAGCACCTCTCAATGCCAGTCTTGAAGCAGGCTGTCCTGCAGCCAGCATGTTGATGTTCCATTACATCATGCCTCACTAAACATTTATGGAATGTAGATAAGGGGTAGTGTACAAAACCTAAACCACTTGGACACAACTGTATTTTCATAGAACTTATGGATTCAAGGTTAACTGGTGGAAACATTCCCAGGCTACTTATCTCTAAGATCTTATTTTGACTGAATAGTGATACCTAGATGGATGAGATACAGACTAAATCTATTCAGACTAGGAATAAAGAGGTTTTGGAGGCTGTGATTCTGATAAGAAATGAGGCACGATAACCTTAGGGTTATAGCTTTGGAATAAGCTCTGGAATTCTCTCCCTAAACCTCTCCACGTCTCTCTCCTCCTTTAAGATGCTACATAAAATTCTTTGACCAGGTTATTGGTCACCTGTCCTCATATCTCTTTATGTGACTCAACGTCAAATGGATAATGCTCCTGTGGGACATTTAATATGCCGCCTTTAGCACAGTAAATGTTATTTGCTGTTGTTATAATATGGGGAAAAATTGAAAGAAATGTAGAAAGTATAGAAAGGAAGCAAGAAGGGATATTTGGATGGCTAACCTTTATAAAGCTCTGGTTAGGCTCCAACAGGAGTATTGCGTCCAGTTTTGCTCAGGAAGGATGTAAGGGTCCTTGAGAGGGTGCAGAGGATATTTACCAGAATGGTTCCAGGGATGGGGGATTTTAGTTACAAGGTTAGTTTGGAAAAGCTGGATTTGTTCCCCTTAGAACAAAAGGAGATTGTGGGGAGATTTAATAGATATGTACAAGATTATGACAGGCTTAGATAAGTTAGACAAGGAAAAACCATCCCCATTAACAAATGGTACAAGGACTGGGGGACATCGATGAAGGTTTTGAGCAAAAGATGCAGGGGGAATATAAGGATGCACTTTTTTTTTTTTAAACACAGCGGGTGGTAATTATCTGGAACTCGCTGCCTACAAGGGTGGTGGAAGCGGAGACAAATCACTGATTCAAGAGGAAGTTGGATGGTCACCTGAGAGAAATAGACTTGCAGGGATACGGGGATTGAGTCAGGGAGTGGGACTGACAGCGTAGCTCTGTGGAGAGCCAGCATGGACTTAATGGACCGGATGGCCTCCTTCTTTACCGTAAATGACTATGACTCTAAAGTGATGACTGACCATCAATATGAAGGGGAAAAAGCAACTTTTATAATGTGGAGAACTAAAAGGATAGTCAAAGAAGAGATTGGTCCACACAGAAATGAGGCAGCCATCTTGTACTACAGTGAGGAAATATCAGAGATAAACAAGTATTTTGCCTTATGTTTTAGAAGAAGCTGGAAGTTGGAGAAAAAAAACACTACTGCAGATAAATAGTCAGAAGGCATAAGCTCACCAGACCTTGGTGATATGGACCCTTATCTATTCTGCTAGTTACACCCTCAAAAAACACCAACAGGTTTGTTAAACATGATTTCCCTTTTGACTCTGCCCAATCCCACCATTATTTTCTAAGTGTCCTGTTATCACATCTTTTATTATAGATTCCAGCATTTTCCCCAATGACTGATGTTAGGCTAACAGGTCTGTAGTTCCCTGTTTTCTCTCTCCCTCCTTTCTTAAAATAGTGGGGTTACATTTGCTATCTACCAATCTTCAGGAACCATTCCACAGACTAAAGAATTTTGAAAGATGATCACCAATGCACCTACCCCTATAGCCACCTCTTTCAATATTCTGGGATGCAGATCATCAGGTCAAATGGATTTATCTACTTTAAGCCCCATTAATTTCTCTAGCACTTTAAAAAAAAAACTGATTAATATCTTGCAATTCCTCGTTTACACTAGTCCCTTGATTCTTTTCCTCCATGAAGGCAGACATGAAGTATTTAGTGTCTCTGCCATTTTCTTATTCCGCACTATCCATTCTCCTGACTGTAATGGTCCCATACTTGTTTTTGCTAATCTCTTCCTTTTTACATACCTATAGAAGAGCAAAAGGAAGCTAAATATCTTAAATATCATGATTCTTTAAAATAGAAGAAAGGAAATTTCTAAGGATGCAAGTCAATTGGTTTTACAGCCAATTAATTACTTTTGAAGTGCCAGATTGTGCACAGAAAAACCTCACTTGGAGCATTAAAATTAACCAGTTAACCTGCTTTGGTCATTTTAGTGAGTGATGAACACTTGGAAAACTCCCTGCTCTTCTTCAGAAAGGTGCCAAAGGATCATCTATGTCCACTTGAACAGTTAGTTGAGCATCAGATTAACATTTCATCCAGAAGGAGGAACCTTTAACCATGCAGACCTCTCTCAGTACTGCACTGAAGTAGCATTTGCATCATCTTCAGCCAGATGTGTTGAATGGACGATCCATCCCGGCCTCCATCTGAGGTCCCCAGCATTGAAAATGCCAGTCTTCAGCCAATCCTATTCACTCAAAGTGAAAGGGGAAAAGTTTAGGGGGGATATGCGTGGAAATTTCTTTACGCAGAGGGTGGTGGGTGCATGGAACACTGCCAGCGGAGGTGGTAGACGCGGGCACGATAGCGTCTTTTAAGATGTATCTAGACAGATACATGAATGGGCAGGAAGTAAAGAGATACAGACCCTTAGAAAATAGGCGACAGGTTTAGATAGAGGATTTGGATCGGCGTAGGCTTGGAGGGCCAAAGGGCCTGTTCCTGTGCTGTAATTTTCTTTGTTCCATGTAATATCATTCCAGCAATAGTAGTGAAGACTTGTGCTCCAAGCTTCAACATTCACTCCCTTCACCACCGATGCACAATGACAGCAGTGTGTACCATCTACAAGATGCACTGCAGCAACTCACCAAGACTCCTTCGACAGCACCTTCCAAACCTGCGACCTCTATCACCTAGAAGGACAAAGGCAGCAGATGCATGGGAACACACCTCACCGCGCCACCCCCCCCCACCCCCACTTCCACAAGCTCCCCTCTAAACCACACACCATCCTGACTTGGAACTATATTGCCATTTCTTCACTGCGACTGGGTCAAAATTCTGGAACTCCCTTCCTAACAGCACTGTGGGTGTACGTACACCCCAAGGACTGCAGCGGTCCAAGGCAGCAGCTCACCACCATCTTCTCAAGGGCAATTAGGGATGAGCAATAAATGCTGGCCTAGCCAACGATGTCCACATCTCATGAACCAAAAAAAAGCCTAGATTATATACTTATGCCCTGAAGTAGGGCATAAACCCAAAACTTTCTGACTCAGAGGCAAGAATAACATGACTGAGCTAAAATGACATTTAATAATCTTTAATGGTGGGAATGCAGGTAGAAAAAGACCAAAACAAATTGGCAAATGGGATTTTAAGCATTCAGTATTATAGGAAGGTCATGATGATGAATCTGTGCAAGTTTGGTTAAGTCAGAGGTGGAGTATTATGTATAGTCCTGGGCACTCCAAGTACACAAATTATTAAAAGCCAGCAAACAGGTACAAAAAGACTAATGAAAAAGACTATTGGAACAATGGCCATTGTTTCAAGATGGCTTGAATACAAAGGGGCAGAAGATATATTTCAGTATAGATTTACGAGTATAGGTTGCTTACTGGTTTGAGTATAGAAGATTCGGGGTGACATTGTTATAACCCTGTAGTTTTTTTCTCGGGAAAGGCTGGAAAGGGAGCAGTACTGCTTTAAGGCAGCTAGCTCCAAAGACTGAGTCAAAGAGTGCATTCTCATTGCCCAGGATACAACCATTCAGGACCAGAGATTTAGAGATACATTACTACAATTTAATTTTGAACTGGCTTATATTAGAAACAGACGGTTCTAACTTGGAGAAACAGACAGACAGCTGTGTGTTAGCACCTGAAAGGAGTGCTCTCAGACCATTCAAACTGAAGGAAGAGAATTTAGTCTTTATTTATTATTCTCTCAAAATTCTAAAAAGTCAAGCCAAAACAGAGATCTGTGATAATTTAAACTGACAGAAGGGAAGTTAGACTGTGAAAATCTTTTATCCCTCAAAAATTCTAAAGCCAAATTGATTCATTAAAAAGTGTTTGCGAGTTGTTAATTCTTGAAATTTAATCGCTGGAGAAGGAAGGCATCACTTACTGCTGAATTAGACGACGGACTGTTCTACTGTTGAAGAACCTTTTCTCCCCCCATCGGACAGCTGTGAGGACTTCAAGCAACCTTGGACTGTTCCACACTGGCAGGAGCGTAAAACTGCAAGGACTCTAATTTTTTCTATTTTAAATGTTGTTTATATCTTAGTAGTGTTTAAGAATTTAGTTTTTCTAATTAAACAGTTAATTTGTTGATTTAAAGACACCTGGTTTGATTGGCCTCATTCGGGGGTTAATAGATGGTACAATTTGGCTGGGTCTTTCTTTAATTTAGAAAGTTTAAAATGATATGTTAGGCAATCTATGGAGGGGCGGGATTGAATTAACAGTGCATTTCTCCCACCACAATTAATCTTATATTTTGATTGGGGGCTTTGACTGGAGCGGTCAGTGTTTAAAACGTGAAAAAGATTTGATAGATCAAATAGGGAGAAACTATTTCCCCTGCTGAGGGAGCAGTGAAAATGGGTCATAATCTTAAAATTAGAGCGAGGCCATTCAGGAGAGAATTCAGGAAGCACTTTTTCCACACAAAGGGTAGTGGATATCTGGAACTCGCTTTCCTAAAAGACTGTGGATGCTAGGACAATTGAAGCTTTCATGGGCATGATGGAAAAACTATTTCCCCTTGTGGGGAATCCAGAACAAGAGGGCATAATCTTGAAACTAGAACCAGGCCATTTAGGAGCAAATGAAGAAACACTTTCTCTATACAGAGGGTTATTATAATATTGAATGATTTACTGTTAGTGGCTATTGAGGCAGAAACTCATAGCAGTTATAAGCAGAAAATGCTGGAAATACTCAGCAGGTCATGCAGCATCTGCAGAGAGAGAAACAGAGTTAACATTTCAGGTCATTGACCTTATGTCAGAACTCAGTTGCTCAACAGATGCTGCCAGTCCTGTTGAATATTCCCAGCATTTGCAGTATTTTGCTTTTGTACCACTTAAAAGGGAGCTGGCTAAATATCTGAAAATAAAGATATAAAAAGAATAACGGGGAAAGGCAAGGAAATGGAATTAGAGTAGCTGCCCCTAACCTCTGTTCACTTAGTTAACAGCCACTTACCAGAATTTCCTCCTGGAGCCAGCTCATCTGCAGGAACACGCCAGGAGCGCACATACAGGTAAATACTCAGCACGAGGGAGAAGACCATTGCAGAGATTGCGAGCTGCAGCAGGTTACTGTAGATGTAGCCCAGGTTCACCTCATAGTACAGGGCAGCTCCTAACGCAGTAGTACATAGCAGAAATGCATAGAATGCTAGAAGGGAAAATGAAGGTAATAAATAGTAGGAAGGAAAGAAAATTATACTTGTCATATTAACATTGGTTACTACCCTATGGGATATTCCATACCACGTTAATGTTGGGTCTCGCTCAGACAGAAGGCAGACACTACCCTAATGAGTTGTGAAGAAAGGACACTTCTGAAACATGAATCTTTTTAAAAAATAAATTTAGTTAATCTTCTGGGTATTTCCATTAGTTTTCTCGCTATCAGATTTTTAATACACATAGCTGTTCTTTCTTTCTCTATTTTCCTAATAGGACTGTCTCAGTCTTGTTCCTCCTCCAAATTTCCATGTTAACAATTGCAAAGTGTTGACCGAGCATAAGATTCTGACTGGTTGCAGAACCATTGTATTTGTTGGAAGACATTGGAACCAACCTCTTGGCAACAGACTGTACAAGTTCAAGAAATTGAGGATGTACTGACCTAGCACATTGTAGAGGAAAGGAGTTTTGAACAGAATTTTAATGTAAACTAGTCAACTGGAGTGGTTTAAACGCGTTTGTTACAAACAAATGACGTACTGTTATTGCACAGAAACACCAACTGTAATTTTCATAGACAGATCACTCTCTGATTTACAAATCCATGGCTCAAAACTGAGTGCAGATTGCAAGCAGAATGTGGAGATAAAAGTTTGATGAGTGGTGAGTTTAAGTGTCAATATCTTTCTAATAATCTGGTCTGCAGTTAGCATTTAACTGGGAATTACCCTCGAGATAAAGTAGGGTTAAGTAAAGCAAGTTTCTTCCAGTCTTAGGCAGGGATTAACAGGCTCTACTGCAGAGTAGCTGATTAGTTAAGTAGCTGATTAGTCCAATCTGGTTGCTGCAGTTTCAAAAAGTATAAATGCAGAGGTCTGGGTGCAGCCAGCAAACGGTGTGCAGATTGCAAGCAGAGTGTGGAGATACGAGTTCAGTGAATGGCGAGTCCGGTGAAGGGAGGACGAGGTGCTCCTTTTATCTACTTTTTTGCCCTCCAGTATTTGGTTCTTGCATTGGTGCAGTGGAAAGAGCTGGTTGGTGAGTAACTGGTAAGCTATTATACTTATAACAGTCTGTAAAGTTAAGTAAGGTATGGCAGGGCAGCTTGGCCGAGTGGAAAGTACAGTCTGTGGCATGTGGGAAGTCATGGATGCACCATATGTCGAGACAAACACATCTGCAGGAAGTGTCACTGGCTGCACAAGCTTCAGCTCTGGGTTTCAAAAAATAGAGCAGCGGCTGGAGTCGCTGTGGTGCATCCGTGAGGCAGAGTACTACATGGATAGCACATTTAGGGAGGTGGTCACGCCACAGGTTAGGAGCATGCAGGCATGTAGAAAATGGGTCAGGCAGTTTAAGAGAATCAGGCAGGTAGTACAGGAGACCCGAGATGATCTGAGACCCTATGGCACCATAGTGGCTCAACTGCACAGGAGGGGAGGAAGAAGAGTGGAAGAGCAGTAGTGATAGGGGATTCATTAAGAAGAATAGTACAGCACAGGAACAGGCCATTCGGCCCTCCAAGCCTGTGCCGATCTGGATGCCTGCCTAAACTAACACCTTCTGCACTTCCGGGGCCCATATCCCTCTATTCCCATCCTATTCATGTATTTGTCAAGATGCCTCAAACGTCTCTATGGTACCTGCTTCCACCACCTCCCCCGGCAACAAGTTCCAGGCACTCACCACCCTCTGTGTAAAGAACTTGCCTTGCACATCCCCTCTAAACTTTGCCCCTCTCACCTTAAACCTATGTCCCCTAGTAACTGATTCTTCCACCCTGGGAAAAAGCTTCTGACTATCCACTCTGTCCATGCCACTTATAACTTTGTAAACCTCTATCATGTCACCCCTCCACCTCCGTCGTTCCAGTGAAAACAATCCGAGTTTATCCAACCTCTCATAGCTAATGCCCTCCAGACCAGGCAACATCCTGGTAAACCTCTTCTGTACCCTCTCCAAAGCCTCCACATCCTTCTGGTAGTGTGGCGACCAGAATTGCACGCAATATTCTAAGTGTGGCCTAACTAAAGTTCTGTACAGATGCAGCATAACTTGCCAATTTTTATACTGTATGCCCTGACTGAAGGAAAGCATGCCGTATGCCTTCTTGACTACCTTATCCACCCGCGTTGCCACTTTCAGTGACCTGTGGACCTGTATGCCCAGATCTCTCTGCCTGTCAATACTCCTAAGGGTTCTGCCATTTACTGTATACTTCCCACCTGCACTAATTCTTCCAAAATGCATTACCTCACATTTGTCTGGATTAAACTCCATCTGCCATTTCTCCACCCAAGTCTCCAACCGATCTATATCCTGCTGTATCCTCTGACAATCCTCATCATTATCCGCAACTCCACCAACCTTTGTGTCGTCCGCAAACTTACTAATCAGACCAGCTACATTTTCCTCCAAATCATTTATATATACTACAAACAGCAAAGGTCCCAGCACTGATCCCTGCAGAACACCACTAGTGACATCCCTCCATTCAGAAAAGCACCCTTCCACTGTTACCCTCTGTCTTCTATGACTGAGCCAGTTCTGTATCCATCTTGCCAGCTCCCCTCTGATCCCATGTGACTTCACCTTTTGTACCAGTCTGCCATGAGGGACCTTGTCAAAGGCTTTACTGAAGTCCATATAGATAACATCCACTGCCCTTCCTTCATCAATCATCTTTGTCACTTCCTCAAAAAACTCAATCAAATTAGTGAGACACAACCTCCCCTTCACAAAACCATGCTGCCTCTTGCTAATAAGTCCATTTGTTTCCAAATGGGAGTAAATCTTGTCCCGAAGAACCCTCTCTAATAATTTCCCTACCACTGATGTAAGGCTCACCGGCCTATAATTTCCTGGATTATCCTTGCTACCCTTCTTAAACAAAGGAACAACATTGACTATTCTCCTGTCCCCTGGGACCTCACCTGTAGCCAATGAGGATGCAAAGAGTTCTGTCAAGGCCCCAGCAATTTCTTCCCTTGCCTCCCTCAGTATCCTGGGGTAGATCCCATCAGGCCCTGGGGACTTATCTACCTTAATGCTTTGCAAGACACCCAACACCTCCTCCTTTTTGGTAATAAGATGACGGAGACTATCTAAACTCCCTTCCCTAGGCTCATCATCCACCAAGTCCTTCTCCTTGGTGAATACTGATGCAAAGTACTCATTTAGTAGTTCGCCCATTTCCTCTGGCTCCACACATAGATTCCCTTCTCTGGTCCTGGATTCTAATCAACTGACGTTTGAAAGACTCCCACATGTCAGATGTTGAATTACCCTCAAATAGCCGCCCCCAATCTAAATTCTTCAGTTCCTGCCTGATATTGTTATAATTAACCTTCCCCCAATTTAGCACCTTCACCCGAGGACTACTCTTATCCTTATCCACAAGTACCTTAAAACCTATGGAATTATGGTCACTGTTCCCGAAATGCTCCCCTACTGAAACTTCGACCACCTGGCCGGGCTCATTCCCCAATACCAGGTCCAGTACGGTCCCATCCCTAGTTGGACTATCTACGTATTGTTTCAAGTAGCCCTCCTGGATGCTCCTTACAAATTCTGCCCCATCGAAGCCTCTAGCACTAAGTGAGTCCCAGTCAATATAGGGGAAGTTAAAATCACCCACCACTACAACCCTGTTACCTTTTACATCTTTCCAAAATCTGTCTACATATCTGCTCCTCTACCTCCCGCTAGCTGTTGGGAGGCCTATAGTAAACCCCCAACATCGTGACTGCACCCTTCCTATTCCTGAGCTCCACCCATATTGCCTCGCTGCACGACCCCTCCGAGGTGTCCTCCCGCAGTACAGCTGTGATATCCTCCTTAACCAGTAATGCAACTCCCCCACCCCTTTTACATCCCCCTCTATCCCGCCTGAAGCTTCTAAATCCTGGAACATTTAGCTGCCAATCCTGTCCTTCCCTCAACCAAGTCTCTAATAGCAACAACATCATAGTTTCAAGTACTAATCCAAGCTCTAAGTTCATTAGTTAGGGGAACAGACAGGCATTTCTGTGGCTGTAGAAGTGACTCCAGGATGGTGTGTAGCCTCCCTGGTGCCAGGGCCAAGTATGTCATAGAATTACTACAGGACATTCTTCTGTGGGAGGGTGAACAGCCAGAGGTCGTGGTCCACGTTGACACCAGTGACATATGTAGGAAGGGGGATGAGGTCCTGAAAGCAGATTTTAGGGAGCTTGGAAGGAGATTAAAAAGCAGGACTTCAAAAAACAGTAATCTCAGGATTACTCCACTGTCACGTGCGAGTGAGCATAGGAATAGGAGAATTGTGCGAATGAACACGTGGCTGGAGAACTGGTGTTGGAGGGAGGGCATCAGATTTCTGAGGCATTGGGCCCAGTTCTGGGTCAGGTGGGACTTGTACAAGATAGAAAGGTTGCATCTTAGCAAGACTGCAGGGAGATTTGCTAGTGCTGTTGGGAGGATTTAAACTTGATTGGCAGGGGGATGGGAACCAGAGAGGGAGCTCAGATTGGAGGGAGGCAAAACTGGTAACTGGTCACGGGTGTGGGAACCAGGAGCAAATATCAGAGAGGAATACTAAGGTGCACAGAATACTGGGGGAGATAGATAGCACTACAGTAGGGAATAGTAAGTTATTAGGTGAGGTCAGACCGACCCAGCACCAAGAAGAATAGGGACTTTGATGAAAACAAGGAAATTCAAGTTCTGCTAAAAATAAAAAGGTCAGCTCATCAGCTTACCTGACTCAGCCAGTCAGCCAAGAGAAAAAGACAGCTTACTGTCAAGCATGCAGCACCAGTCAATGTAAACGGAGGAACATACAAAATGACTGGTGGATTGCACTTGCGGAAAAAAACTCAACTGTATGCGGATACTGGTGACATAAGTAGTTCCTATGAAGCATTAAAATCTGTCTATGGACCAGCATAGGAAACTCAAAACCCTCTGAGGAGCGCCGATGGCAAGATCCTACACACTGACAAGGAGTCAGTCCTGGATCGCTGGTCGGAGCACTTTGAAAGTCTCTTCAGCGCCAAGTGCACAGTGCATGATCCTGCCATCAACCGCATCCAACAACAGTCTGTCAAAGAACAATTGGAGGAAACTGTGACCATCAACCAGATGAAGAACAACAAAGCCCCCGGAGCTGATCCCCTCTCATTCTTCTAAACTCTAGTGAATATAGGCCTAGTCGACCCAATCTCTCCTCATACGTCAATCCTGCCATCCCAGGAATCAGCCCAGTAAATCTTCTTTGCACTCCCTCCAAGGCAAGAACATCCTTCCTCAGATAAGGAGACCAAAACTGTACACAATACTCCAGATGTGGTCTCTCCAAGGCCCTGTAAAACTGCAGTAAGACATCCTTGCTCCTGTACTCAAATCCTCTTGCAATGAAGGCCAACACGCCTTCTTAATTTCTTGCTGCACCTGAATGCTTGCTTTCAGTGACTAGTGCACAAGGACACCCAGGTCTTGTTGCACCTCCCCCTTTCCCAATCTATCACCATTCAAATAATAATCTGCCTTTCTGTTTTTACAACCAAAGTGGATAACCTCACATTTATCCACGTTATACTGCATTTGCCCACTCACCCAACTTGTCCAAATCACATTGGAGCCTCCTTGCACACCCTTCACAGCTCACATTCCCCCCAGCTTTGTGTCGTCTCCAAACTTGTAAATGTTACATTTATCTCCCTCACCCAAGTCATTAATATATATTGTGAATAGCTGGGGCCCCAAGCACTGATCCCTGAGGTACCCCACTAGTCACTGCCTGCCACCCGGAAAAAGACCTGTTTATTCCTACTCTCTGTTTCCTGTCTGTCAACCAATTCACAATTCATGCCAGTATAATAGCCCCAATCCCATGTGCTTTAATTTTGCACATTAACCTCTTATGTGGGACCTTATTAAAAGCCTTCTGAAAGTCCAAATACACCACATCCACTGGTTCTCCCTTATCTATTCTACTAGTTACATCCTCAAAAAACTCCAGTAATTTGTTAAGCATGACTTCCCTTTCGTAAACCCATGCTGACTTTGTCCAATCCTGTTTATGCTTTCTAGGTGTTCTGCTATCACGTCTGTTATAATAAACTCTAGCATTTTCCCCACTTAGACAGAGATGAGGAGAAATTTCTTTACTCAGAGGGTTGTGAATCGTTGAAATTCTCTACCCCAGAGGGCTGTGGAAGCTCAGTCATTGAGTATGTTTGAAGTAGAGATCGACAGATTTCTAAATACCAATGACATAAAGGGATATGGGGATAGTGTGGGAAAAAGGCATTGAAGTGGATGATCAGCCATGATCGTATTGAATGGCAGAGCAGGCTCGATGGGCTGAATGGCCTACTCCTGCTTCTGTGTTCCTAAATGGGACAGACTGTAGAGCTCAATGGCATTTCTCCATTAATAATTTGTTAACCCTGTTAAGTACATACCGTTGATCCTGTATTTAAGTGTCTTTCCATTTGCTAGTGGGACTCCTTCAACAACCTGTATGTAACGGAAATAATTGTTAGATAAATCAAATGGCTCATCAATGATTATCACTGAAATTGGAGCAAATGAAAAAGGGAGAAGAAACATGTTTTCATAATGAGCCGTTAGGGGTCTCGTCATAGCTACATATCCATTTTCTATCAAAAAGAACTAACTTTCCTGAATCAATTGTGAATGGACTAACTAGATGTAATTTACCACATAGCTCTTAACCAATTGAGGTAGTTGTCCAATTTTACTCGCCCATGAACATTTCTTCTCATCAAAAAAACATTATAGTGGCGCAGTGGCTGGCACCGCAGCCTCACAGCTCCAGGTTCAATTCTGGGTAGTGTCTGTGCGGAGTTTGCAAGTTCTCCCTGTGACCGTGTGGGTTTTCGCCGGGTGCTCCAGTTTCCTCCCACAGCCAAAGATTTGCAGGTGATAGGTAAATTGGCCATTGTAAATTGCCCCTAGTGTAGGCAGGTGGTAGGGAATATGGGATTACTGTAGGGTTAGTATAAATGGGTGGTTGTTGGTCAGCACAGACTCGGTGGGCCGAAGAGCCTGTTTCAGTGCTGTATCTCTAAATAAATAAAATAAATAAATAAAAGTCAGGGATATCAGGGTGAGAAAATGGGATGCTCTTGCATTTTTGGTATCCACGGTCACCAGCAATCACTCTCAGATCAGGTACAATATAGATTAGATCAAGTATAAGGTACCATCTACAAGGCACAAGTCAGGAGTGTGATGGAATACTCTCCACTTGCCTGGATGGGTGCAGCTCCAAAAACTCATGAAGATCGACTCCATCCAGGACAAAGCAGTCAGTTTGATTGGTACCCAATCCACCACGTTCAACATTCACTCCCTTCACCCCCAACGCACAGTGGCAGCAGTGTGTACTATGTACAAGATGCACTGCAGCAACTCACCAAGGTTCCTTCGACAGCACCTTCCAAACCCACAACTTCTACCACCTAGAAGGACAAGGGCAGCAGATGCATGGGAACACCAGCACCTGCAAGTTCTCCTCCAAGCCACACACCATCCTGACTTGGAACTATATCATCACTCCTTCACTGCCGCTGGGTCAAAAGCCTGGAGCTCCCTTCCTAACAGCATTGTTGGTGTACCTCCACCCCAAGGACTGCAGTGGTTCAAGAAGGCAGCTCACCACCACCTTCTCAAGGGCAATTAGGGATGGGCAATAAATGTTGGCCTAGCCAGTGACGCCTGAATGCCATGAAAGAATTTAAAAAAAAAAAGCTTTCTCTGTGCTGTTTAATATACCATTACCTAGGTACAGTAGTAGCCCTGGGTTTATCCTAGTTCCTTTTTCTACAAATATTGTTATGGTTCAAATGACATTGCCAATTAAATTCAGAACTGAGGGTAGTTTTGTACTGTGGATTTATGCCATCAAGTTTAGGATGAGACTGCCCCAAGCTCCTTTAACGTGCCATAGCTGCAGACTGTATTCTGTTAGTCTCGGCTGGATTTGAACCCTGATCCTGGAGATAAAAGGACAGGATACTAACCTATATGCCATGCAGACCTCCAAATAAGCTGTCTGCACGAAACTTTGCAAGATCCATGTGCTGCAGCACTATGTGCAACAGGGGCAGGAGTGACAAGTCAGGAATAAATCCCTTCAGCTTCCCTGGTTCAGTGTGGGGCTCAATACTTACTAGTCTCATCAGAAATGGATCTATGCCAGCTTGTACTTCCCCCCCCCGCCCCCCATCTGCCCCAAAACTTTCAAGTATCAGAGAGTTGTGTAAGCAAGTCAAATTGTACAACTGACTCACCTACCTTCAGTGGTTATGTTTTGTAAGTCTTTAAAAAAAGGCCACAAAATGCAGCATCTTTTCAGAGAAAGCATCAGTCTAGGCTGCTAAAGCACATCTCTATTTGAGCAACCACAGTGACCAAACTATCCGGACAGCTTCTCTAATTGCAAAAATCAGTTGGAACAGATAAACTGTGAAAGATTTCCTCTAAAACAAGCAGATACATTACAGTCTTATGAACAGACATGGTTCTGTCATTTAAATATTTACACCCCTTCCCCACTGGTACATTGTGGCTGCAGTAAGTACTACTACTGAATATACTGCAGAATTTATGAAGTCTACTGTAAATGTACCACCCAGAACTACTACCTCCATCACCGAGAAGGCCAAGAGCCGTAATATCACCAGATCATTACCTCACTGTCTCTTTGCACACCCCTCACCCTCCCCTGCCACTAACCAAGGTCACAAACCATCCTGACTTAGACAAATCGCTGCCAAGTCAAAATTCTGAAATTCCCCATAGAAGATGATTGTTGCAGCACCGTCACAAGCACAAACCCGCAGTACTTCAGAAAGGCAGCCCATCACCACTAGAGATGGGCAACAAATGTGTCCTTGCCAGCACTGCCCCCGTCCTTATTAAACTTATAAAAGCTCTTATGTTTACCATTATTGTGCCACATCTATTATCTCCCATAATGGAACGAACCTCTCTAGTGAAACCATGGAGATTGTTAAGTAATCAAGGGTTCCCAAACATCAGTTTTATATGAAAGTTCTGATGAAAGGTCACAGACCTGAAACGTTAACTCTGCTTCTCGCTCCACAGATCCTGAGTATTTCCAGCACTTTCTGTTTTTAATATCAGTTTTATATGGTACAGCAATACCCTCATCACGAATGAAGTACAACACAAATATCAAAATAAAAATGGTGTAGTTTCATTTATTAAAAAAAAAGTGAAATATAAAACCCAAAAGAATTGATGCACAGAGTTTTTTTTCACAGAAGGTTTTTGTCCTCTGGCAGGTAACCTGAATGATGTTAGAGTGGAGATTTCCATTGTAGTTAACAGCTTCAAATATTTAAATTCCAGTATAATATTGTCACTAAGATTTGAGTGAAACACAATTGTAGGTGTGTGAAATTTTCATACTATGTCCACTTGAACTGTTTAAAACAAACCGAGTAGTTCAATTATAGCTATTGACCTTTCACATTTGGATTGTGTTTAAAGAATGTCTTTAAGTAAATAATATAGAATTGAATTATTGGTGGTTACCATGTGATGCTTTACTTAAATGTTACTGTGTAGTTTGCAGAAAATGTCACTTTTCCATTTGGTCTCTCAGGGAAATTAAAACAAAATAAAACTCCCACAGACATTGTACGAGTTTGAATCCCAGGGTCACCCTGAGTGAGTGCCCCAAACATGATGAGATTGCTCATGAGCTCTTGGCCAAGCTGTTAGGTTCCTGAGGAGTTGACAGAACACATTCAGAAGGAGTGAAACACCAATATGGTCAATCTCTCCCAAAAAAGAAAATTGCCTAAATTCGGTAATTACACCCACAGTAATCAACAATACAGGGCAATCATACATGGTTTAAAAAACAAGGAAGAGCAACAAATGTGCAACGTTTTGTGGGAACTTCAGAATGGTGCTCTATCTACTCCAAAAGCATTGAGCCATATCCTGAATTACCTTTCCAATGGGCAGTAGGTAGAGCAGAGCCTGAAAGAGGAACCACAGGACAAAGATTCCTAGGGCAGTACTGTTCCACAATGTCTGCAGAGCTGGAATCGGGGGTGGAAAATTCAGAATACTGGCATCATCTACTGCACACATCAACAGCAAGAGAACAAGTGCGGCAGGCAACAAGAACATTATGAAGAAGGCACCTAAAAGAAAAAGGAATGTTAGCTTGCAGCCATCAAAGTAGAATTAGCAAAAGTATATCTTTCACTCTCGGAGTGTCTATAATGTAGGGTTATTCAGATGCTTTTCTGTTGGTAAAGGTTTGGCTAATAAAAACAAATATTTCACCAGAAAGAGAGAGAAAACCTTACACACGAGCCATGTTCTACTTTAATGGTGTAGTTTCACTTACTGTATAGATGCTAGAAAGTAAAGAAAGGGAGCTACAGGGAATCCCAGCTCATTGTACAAGCCAGGATTGTAAGCTCATTTTGTCTCCCAAACCTCTTTAGGAACACCATAGTGTTACAAAAGTTTCAATTTTTTGTCAAAACTTGAGAATCTATATTTTTTAAAAACTGAAAAGGATTCCATGAATGTTGGAATCTTGAAGCAGCTAAACTCTGGGTGTTTTTTTAAAAAAAGGAAGCTCAACAGAAGGTTGACCAGTAAACAAGTTTTTACTGGAAGGTACACTATTTCAAGTAAACATAGCATGGGGTTGTGTTTTGACTTTAAGAACTATTTGCTTATTGACAAGTCAGAATTTATGGTGTCATAGGACTTGTCCCCGGAAAAAGTTGATTTCATTTTGAACTGTTAAAAAAGCCAGCTAATTTGGCTAAAAACAGGCAGTTGGAGTTTGCTTATTGACTTGCCAGGAGAACAGAAGAAATTCCAAACTGTTACATCTTTTTGAAAAATCCCTGTTCTTGAAAAGCAAATCCTGTATCAAGCTGTAATGCTGGCTCCTGCACTTGAAGAAATCCTAAATGTTTGCAGAAACCTTGCATCTTTAAAAGAACTTTGCATCAAATATGTGAGAACTGAAACCTTTATTGCTACACACCTGATGTAAGACGTATGTTTAGTTTAGTTTAATTTAGAGATATAGCACTGAAACAGGCCCTTCGGCCCACCGAGTCTGTGCCGACCATCAACCACCCATTTATACTAATCCTACACTAATTCCATATTCCTACCACATCCCCACCTGTCCCTATATTTCCCTACCACCTACCTATACTAGGGGCAATTGCTAATGGCCAATTTACCTATCAACCTGCAAGCCTTTGGCATATGGGAGGAAACCGGAGCACCCGGAGGAAACCCACGCAGACACAGGGAGAACTTGCAAACTCCACACAGTCGGTACCCAGAATTGACCCGGGTCGCTGGAGCTGTGAGGCTGCGGTGCTAACCACTGTGCTGCCCATTAAGAATGTCAAGAGTTAAATTAGAGGGAGAGATTACACAAACCAGGCTTGTATTCCTGGAATTTGGAAGATTAAAAGATGATTTGGTTGAAGTTTTCAAGATATTAAGTTGAACAGATCGGTTTGATAGAGAGAAACGATTTCTGCGGGTCGGGGAGTCTAGGACTAGGGGGCAGAGTTTAAAAATTAGAGCCAGACCTTTCAGGAAACACTTCTTAAGACTTGTTAAGCCTTCTGTAGCTGAATCTCTTTGAATGTCTACCCAAACAGACTGTTCATCAGCACTGCCTGGAAAGATTCCAAGTGGCAGCTGTCTATTCGCCTTTGGAACACCTTGCCAAAACAAAGGACTTCCTTCCATATCTTCTCTGCAGTCAAAGCTTTTTTTTAATTCCTTCTATTTTTTTGTATCAACTGTAAACAAAAATCCCTTTTTTTCCCCCCGTTTAACCGGTTGTATATGAGTATGTGTGCGAGGGCTAGGATAAAATTAAGAGGCTTTAATATTTCCATTTGTGCGTATGTTTTACTTTATTATTGGTTAAGACTTGGGGTATAATAAACAGACAATTTTGTTGTTTATTAAAGAAACCTGGTTGGTGTGCTTTATTCTGGGGACAAATAGAGTATCTGATTGACTGCTTTGTTAAGTGGGAAAATTTATTAACATGTTGTGACCTGTGGAGAAGTGGGACTGAATTAACAGTGTACTCCTCCCGCCTCAGTTGTAACAATAGCTCCAATGGAACTTCACCCATTTCTACTGCAAACATAAGAAGCAGGAGTAGGTCAAACAGCCTCTCAAGCCTCCTCCGCCATTCAATAAGATCATGGCTGATCTGATCTTGACCTCAACTCCACTTTCCTGTCTGTTGCCCATAACCCTTGACTCCCCTACAGTTCAAACATCTGTCTATCCGAGCCTTAAACAGGTTCATTGACCTAGCCTCCACAGTTCTCTGGGGTTGAGGATTCCAAAGATTCACGACCCTCAAAGAAGAAAGACCTCCCATTAGTTAGCTTTTTCTCTAGTGAGAATGGTTGTTTTAAGTTCCTCCCTCCCTTTTGCCTCCTGATTTACTCCTATTATTGGGATTGCTTTTAGTGTCTTCTACCATGAAGACAGATACAAAATATTTGTTTAAAGTATTATGAACGCTGGACTTTGTAGCATGATTATATTTTTTAAAACTGTGATTTTTGAAGTAGTGTAAGATGGAGTCAGAGGAAACATGTGACCCTTGCTTAAAGACAAGACAGGAATCTTGGTTACCAGGACAACAAGGAACCCAGATCAAAGACCCTTTTGAAAAGCAGAGAATGTAAGGTTAATTCACCTGATGGACAATGGGACTCACTTTCCCAGACTCTCCAATTGCAAACAAGGAGCCAGGGGCTCTGAAAATGCTAATGCGAATTGCAATTGCTAACACCTGGAAACATAGGAAGGCCCGGGTGGTCCTGCTATGGCCAGATTTGTGGGCTCCACATATTGAAAAAGCAAATGACTGTTCTGATTCTGGATAAATTTTACAGATTTGGGAGAAATCTTGAGGCTCTAAGGAAGACTGGAAGACAACAACCAGGGGTAGCAGCCTTGGCAGGGGGGGAGACAGAGAGACAGAGAGAGAGAGAACACCTGCTCTCAGAACACTGATACAGTGAAAGGCTGCAAAGACTTGAACCTGATTTGAAAGTTGAGGTTTGTGGAGAAGGAAAAGACCATAGGGTCACCAGAGATCGCCTTATTCGTGCAAGTCCAGGTCGAAAGTGCTTGGAAGAAGTGAGCAAAGAGGACATTGACTTTGAGAAGGTCTGGTAGATGCAACCCATTGTAACTGGGAGGAGTTTGGGACTTTTAGCTGCAAAGAATTCACTTCAAGGAGGACTGTGTAAAGTGTAAATGTGATGTGAGATTTGCAAGTGCTTTAATAAGTGAAGAAAATACCTTTCTCTGTAATTTGGAGCATTAGATACTTACAAAGCACTATTTAATTAATGATGATTTTTAGTTTAGTTGTTATAATAAAAGTCTTAAACATGGAAGTTTTGTCATGTAATTCGTTAAATTGGTCTGGGGAGCTCATACCTCATGTTTTAACAAACGGTCTCACTGAGATCGTAACAAAAGTCTCTGCCATTAATTTCCCAGTCACTGTGGAGCATCAGGGAGATTGAGTGTGTTTCCCACTTCATATGTTCCAGGAGATGGCAATCCCACCACAATAAGAGTTCAGGATAGTAGATGCGTGGCCATATGGAAGAGGCAGGAGTCTTCAGGGAATAAGCCACTCTCAAACCAGCACTCAGTATTGGAGACTGCTAGGAGTGACGACACCTTGAAGGAGTGCAGTCCAGACCATGGCACCAATAGACAAGGGACTGCACAAGAGGGAACAGCAAAAAGTAGAAATGCAGTCGTTATAGGAGATTCCTTAGAGGACAGACAAACATTTCCGTAACCGTCATTGACAGTCCTGCATGGTATGTTGTCTCCTTGGTGCCAGGGTAAAGGACACCACAGAGTGGGTGTAGAATATAGAGGAACAAATTTGTAAGGAAATTACAGAGAGGTGCAAAAACTATAAAGTAGTTATAATGGGGGACTTTAATTATCCGAATATTGGGATAGTAATAATGTAAAGGGCAGAGAAGGAAAAGAAATTATGAAGTGCATTGAAGAGAATTTTCTGAAAGAGTATATTTCAGGCCCAATAATTTTATATTTTGCTAGATTTAGTTCTGGGGAAACAGGTGGGCCAAGTGTATCGGGGGGAACATTGAAGGACAGTGATCATAGTATCACCAGGTTTACGTTAGCTATGGAAAAGGACAAGGAGCAATTCAGAGTAAAAATAATTAATTGAGAACGGGCCAGCTTCAATGGGGTGGGAACAGATCTGGCCCAGGTAAACTGGAATCAAAGAATGCTGGCAAAACTGTAACTGAACAATGGGCTTTTAAAAAAAAAATTCATTCATGGGATGTGGGTGACGCTGGCCAGGCCAGCATTTATTGCCCATCCCTAATTGCCCTTGAGAAGGTGGTGGTGAGCTGCCTTCTTGAACCGCTGCAGTCCATTTGGGGTAGGTATACCCACAGTGCTGTTAGGAAGGGAGTTCCAGGATTTTGACCCAGCGACAGTGAACGAACGGCGATGTAGTTCCAAGTCAGAATGGTGTGTGACTTGGAGCGGAACTTGCAGGTGGTGGTGTTCCCATGTATTTGCTGACCTTGTCCTTCTAGTTGGTAGAGGTCGGAGGTTTGGAAGGTGCTGTCTAAGGAGCCTTGGTGCATTGCTGCAGTGCATCTTGTAGATGGTACACACTGCTGCCACTGTGCGTCGGTGGTGGAGGGAGTGAATGTTTGGAGATGGGGTGCCAATCAAACGGGCTGCTTTGTCCTGGATGGTGTCGAGCTTCTTGAGTGTTATTGGAGCTGCACCCATCCAGGCAAGTGGAGAGTATTCCATCACATTCCTGACTTGTGCCTTGCAGATGGTGGACAGGCTTTAGGGAGTCAGGAGGTGAGTTACTCGCCTCAGGATTCCTAGCCTCTGACCTGCTCTTGTAGCCACGGTATTTATATGGCTACTCCAGTTCTGTTTCTGGTCAATGGTGGCCCCGAGGATGTTGATAGTGGGAGATTCAGCGATGGTAATGCTGTTGAATGTCAAGGGGAGATGGTTAGATTCTCTCTTGTTGGAGATAGTCATTGCCTGGCACTTGTGCAGCGCCAATGTTACTTGCCACTTATCAGCCCAAGCCTGGATATTGTCCAGGTCTTGCTGCATTTCTACATGGACTGCTTCAGTATCTGAGGAGTCACAAATGGTGCTGAACATTGTGCAATCATTCGCGAACATCCCCACTTCTGACCTTATGACTGAAGGAAGGTCATTGATGAAGCAGCTGAAGAGGACACTACCCTGAGTAACTCCTGCAGTAATGTCCTGGAGCTCAGATGATTGACCTCCAACAACCACAACCATCTTCCTTTGTGCTAGGTATGACTCCAGCCAGTGGAGGGTTTTCCCCTGATTCCCATTGACCTCAGTTTTGCTAGGACTCCTTGATGCCATACGAGGTCAAATGTTGCCTTGATGTCAAGGGCAGTCACTCTCACCTCACCTCAAGTTCAGCCCTTTTGTCCATGTTTGAACCAAGGTTGTAATGAGATCAGAAGCTGAGTGGCTCTGGCGGAACCCAAACTGAGCGTCACTGAGCAGGTTATTGCTAAGCAAGTGCCACTTGATGGCACTGTTGATGACACCTTCCGTCACTTTCCTGGTGATGGAGAGTAGGCTGATGGGGCGGTAATTGGCTGGGTTGGATTTGTCCTGCTTTTTGTGTACAGGACATACCTGGGCAATGTTCCACATTGCCGGGTAGATGCCAGTGTTATAGCTGTACTGGAACAGCTTGGCTAGGGGCGCGGCAAGTTCTGGAGCACAGGTCTTCAGTGCTATTGCCAGAATATTGTCAGGGCCCATAGCTTTTGCAGTATCCAGTGCCTTCAGTCGTTCCTTGATATCACACGGAGTGAATAGAATTGGCTGAAGTCTGGCATCTGTGATGCTGGGGACTTCAGGAGGAGTATGAAATGGGTCATCAACTCAGCACTTCTGGCTGAAGATTGTTGCAAATGCTTCTGCCTTATCTTTCACACTGATGTGCTGGGCTCCCCCATCATTGAGGATGGGGATATTTGTGGAGCCACCTCCTCCAGTTAGTTGTTTAATTGTCCACCACCATTCACGGCTGGATGTGGCAGGACTGCAGAGCTTAGATTTGATCCGTTGGTTATGGGATCGCTTAGCTCTGTCTATTGCATGCTGCTTACGCAGTTTGGCACGCAGATAGTCCTGTGTTGTAGCTTCACCAGGTTGACACCTCATTTTGAGGTATGCCTGGTGCTGCTCCTGGCATGCCCTCCTGCACTCTTCATTGAACCAGGGTTGGTCTCCTGGCTTGATGGTAATGGTAGAGTAGAGGATATGCCGGTCCATGAGGTTATAGATTGTGGTTGAGTACAATTCTGCTGCTGCTGATGGCCCACAGTGCCTCATGGATGCCCAGTTTTGCATTGCTAGATCTGTTCGAAATCTATCCCATTTAGCACGGTGATAGTGCCACACAACATGATGGACGGTACCCTCAATGTGAAGGCGGGACTTCGTCTCCACAAGGACTGTGCGGTGGTCACTCCTACCAATACAGTCATGGACAGAAGCATCTGCAGCAGGCAGATTGGTGAGGACGAGGTCAAGTATGTTTTTCCCTCGTGTTGGTGCCCCCACCACCTGCCGCAGACCCAGTCTAGCAGCTATGTCCTTTAGGACTCGGCCAACTCGGTCAGTAGTGGTGCTACCGAGCCACTCTTGGCGATGGACATTGAAGTCCCCCACCCAGAGTACATTTTGTGCCCTTGCCACCCTCAGTGCTTCCTCCAAGAGCTGTTCAACATGGTGGAGTATTGAGTCATCAGCTGAGGGAGGGCGGTAGGTGGTAATCAGTAGGTGGTTACCGTGCCCATGTTTGACCTGATGCCATGAGACATCATGGAGTCCGGAGTCGATGTTGAGGACTCACAGGGCAACTCCCTCCCTGCTGTATACCACTGTGCCTCCACCTCTGCAGGGTCTGTCCTGCCAATGGGACAAGACATACCCAGGGATAGTGATTGCAGTGTCTGGGACATTGTCTGTAAGGTATGATTCCGTGAGTATGACTACGTGAGGCTGTTGCTTGACTGGTCTGTGGGACAGCTCTCCCAACTTTGGCACAAGCCCCCGATATTAGTAAGGAGGACTTTGCAGAGTCGACAGGGCTGGGTTTGCCGTTGTCGTTTCCGGTGCCTAGGTCGATGCTGGGTGGTCCGTCTGGTTTCATTCCTCTTTATTGACTTTGTAGCGGTTAGATACAACTGAGTGGCTTGCTAGGCCATTTCAGAGGGCATTTAAGAGTCAACCACATTGCTGTGGGTCTGGAGTCACATGTAGGCCAGACCAGATAAGGACAGCCGATTTCCTTCCCTAAAGGACATTAGTGAACCAGATGGGTTTTTACAACAATCGACAATGGTTTCATGGCCATCATTAGACTAGCTTTTAATTCCAGATTTATTAATTGAATTCAAATTCCACCTTCTGCTGTGGTGGGATGTGAACCCATGTCCCCAGAGAAATACCCTGGGTCTCTGGGTTACTAGTCCAGTGACAATACCACTACGCCACCGCCTCCTTCAAAGAGGAGATAGTTCAAGTACAGTTGATGTATATTCCCACGAGAGGGAAACAGTTGGACAAACAAATCTAGAGCTCCCTGGATGACAACAGTCATGGAGAGAAGATAAAGCAGAAAAAAAAGGGTGCACATGACAAATGTCAGGTGGATAATAACATTGAGAACCAGGCTGAATATAATTCTGAGGGGAAGTGAAAAAAGATTTAGAGTCAGAGTCGTACAGCATAGAAACAGGCCCTTCGGCCCACCGCGTCCATGCCGACCATAATACCTATCTCTACTAATCTCACCTGCCTGCATTAATTCCATATCCCTCTATGCCTTGCTCATTCAAGTACCTGACCAGATGCCTCTTAAATGTCGGTACTGTTCCTGCCTCCACCATCTCCTCAGGGAGCTCATTCCAGATACCCACTATTCTTTGTGCGAAAAATTTACCCCTTTGAACCCCTTTCAACTTCCTCCCTCTCACCTTAAATCTATGCCCTCTAGTTTTAGTCACCCCTACCATGGGAAACAGACTCTGGCTATCTACCCTATCTATGCCTCTCATAATTTTACACACCTCTATCATGTCCCCTCTCAGCCTCCTTTGCTCCAGGGAAAACAGACCCAGACTATCCAATCTTTATAACTCAAGCCCTCCAAACCAGGCAACATCATTGCAAATCTTTTCTGCACCCTCTCTAGCTTAATCACATCTTTCCTGTAGTGCAGCGACCAGAACTGCACACAGTACTCCAAATGCGGCCGAACCAACATTATGTAACTGTAACATGACGACCCAACTCTTCTACTCAATGCCTCGGCTGATGAAGGCAAGCATGCCGTCCGCCTTCTTCACCACCCTGTCTACCTGTGTTGCCACTTTCAGGGAACTATGTACTTGCACCCCAAGGTCTCTCTGCTCAACAACACTCCCCAGGGCCCTGCCATTCACTGTTTTGTCCTGCCCTGGTTTAACTTCCCAAAATGTATCACTTCGCACTTGTCTGCGTTAAATTCCATTTGCCACTCCCTTGCCCACTTTCCCAGTTGATCTATATCCTGTTGTAACCTTATATAACCTTCTTCACTGGCAACTATACCACCAATTTTGGTGTCATCTGCAAACTTACTAATCATGCCCCCTACGTTCACATCAAAGTCATTAATATATATGACAAACAACAGAGGGCCCAGCATCGATCCCTGAAGCACACCACTGGTCACCGGCCTCCAATCTGAAAAACAACCCTCCAGTACCACCTTCTGCCTCCCATCACCAAGCCAATTTTGTATCCAATTTGCTAGCTCACCCTGGATCCCATGTGTTCGAACCTTCTGGACCAGCCTACCACACGGGACCTTGTCAAAGGCCTTGCTAAAGTCCATGTAGACAAGGTCCATCGCCCTGCCCTCGGCAATCCTCTTGGTCACCTCCTCGAAAAACTCAAATTCGAGAGACATGATTTCCCATGCACAAAGCCATGCTGACTATCCCTAATCAGACCTTGCCTTTCCAAATGCATATTAATCCTGTCTCTCAGAATCCCTTCCAATAACTTTCCCACCACTGATGTAAGGCTCACCGGCCAGTAGTTCCCTGGCTTATCCCTGCTGCCCTTCTTAAATAAAGGCACAACATTAGCTATCCTCCAGTCTTCAGTACCTCACCCGTGGCTAACGATGATACAAATATCTCTGCCAGCAATCTCCTCCCTTGCTTCCCATAGCATCCTAGGATACACTTGGTCAGGCCCTGGGGATTTATCCACCTTAATGCACTTCAAAACCTCCAACACCTCCTCCTTTGTAATGTTGATATGCTCCAAGATATTGCTGTTCCTTCCCTCGAACTCACTAGCTTCCAAGACCTTCTCCACCCTAAATACAGACGAGAAGTATTCATTTAAGACTCCGCCCATTTCCCGTGGCTCCACACATAGATTACCACACTGATCCTTAAGGGGACCTACTCTCTCCCTAGCGACCCTTTAACTGTTAATATACTTATAGAATCTTTTAGGATTCTCCTTTATCTTATCTGCCAGGGAAATCTCATGGCCCCTTTTCGCCCTCCTAATTTCCTTCTTAAGTGTAGTCCTACATCCCCTATACTCCTTGAGGGACTCGCCTGATCCCAGCTGCCTATACCTGACATATGCCTCCTTCTTTGTCCTGACCAGACCCTCAATATCCCTCGTCAACCAAGGTTCCCTAAACTTGCCAGCCTTGCCCTTCCATCTAACACGAACATGCCGGCCCTGAACTCTTCCTATCTCACTTTTAAAAGCCTCCCACTTGCCAGACGTCCCTTTACCTGTAAACAGCCTTTCCCATTCAACGTTTGAGATTTCCTGTATAATGCCATCGAAATTAGCCTTCACTCAATTTAGGACTTGAACCTGAAGACCAGTCCTATCCTTTTCCACAGCTATTTATTTATTTAGAGATACAGCACTGAAACAGGTCCTTCGGCCCACCGAGTCTGTGCCGACCAACAACCACCCATTTATACTAATCCTACATTAATCCCATATTCCCTACCACATCCCCACCATTCTCCTACCACCTACCTACACTAGGGGCAATTTACAATGGCCAATTTACTTATCAACCTGCAAGTCTTTAGCTGTGGGTGGAAACCGGAGCACCCGGCAGAAACACACGTGGTCACAAGGAGAACTTGCAAACTCCACACAGGCAGTATCCAGAACTGAACCCGGGTCACTGGAGCTGTGAGGCTGCGGTGCTAACCACTGTGCCGCCCAAAGAATTGAGGGTTTCTATAGAACCTTTTAATCCAAGATTTACCAATTGAACTCAAATTTTACCATCTGTCATGGGATTCGAACCCACCACCTCTCCTAGACATCTACTGTAGATTCCAATGAAAGTGCCACTTGCTACAAGGGAGACTTGTATCTTGAAGCTAATATAGTTATGGTCACTGGTCCCAAAGTGCTCCCCCACTGACACATCAACCACCTGCCCATCCTCATTTCCTAAGAGGAGGTCAAATGTAGCCCCTTCTCTAGTAGGGCCATCCACATACTGCTTCAGAAAACTATCCTGGACGCACTGAACAAATTCTTCCCCATCTGATCCCTTAGCACTAAGGCATTCCCAGTCAATATTAGGGAAGTTAAAATCACCGACTATTACAACCCTATAATTCCTACACCTATCTGTGATTTCACTACATATATGCTCCTCCAATTCCCTCTGACTATTGGGGGGCCTATAGTGTAATCCCATCAAAGTGATCACCCCTTTCTTATTTCTACGTTCCCCCCGGGATATCCTCTCTAAGTACTGCCGTGATGTCCTCCTCTCTTACCTCCACCTCTGTCACGCCGGAAGCATCGGTACCCCGGAACATTGAGCTGCCAGTCCTGCCCATTCCTCAACCACGTTTCCGTAATAGCGATAAATATCCCAATCCCATGTACCGATCCATGCTCTGAGTTCATCCGCCTTACCTGTAAGGCTTCTTGCATTAAAGTAAATGCACTTTAGCCTACCAGACCTTTCACGCTCCCTGTCCTGCCCCTGCCCGGCCTGCCTACTGGACTTGCTTGCTTTAACCTCTACATTTGCCTCAACTATCTCATCGGAGACTACTACTTTGGGTCCCACCCCCCCCTTGAGAAACAAAGAGACAGTACGAGAAGAGACTGGCAGCTAACATAAAAGGGAATCTAAGTTTTCTATGGCACATAAATAGTAAAAGGAGTGAGGCCGATTCCGGACCAAAAAGGGGATTTATGCATAAAGGCAGGGGGCATGGCTGAGATATTAAATGAGTACTTTGCATCCGTCTTTACCAAGGAAGATGTTGCCCAAATCATAGTGAAAGAGCAAGTAGTTGAGGATGGGCTAAAAATTGATAAAGGGGAGTTATTGGATGGACTGATGGTGCTTAAAGTTGATAAGTTACCAGGGCCAGATGAGATGCATCCAAGGATACTGAGGGAAGTAAAGATGGAAATTGCAGAGGCACTGGCCGTAATCTTCCAATCCTCCTTAGATATGGGGGTGGTGCCGGAGGACTGGAGAATTGCAAATGTTTGAACCCATGTCCAAAAATGGGTGCAAGGACAACTCAGCAACTACAGCCTAGTCAGTTTAACCTCAGTGGTAGGAGAGTTTTTTAGAAACAATCATTCAGGACAAAATTATTGGTCACTTGGACAAATGTGGATTAATTAAGGAAAGCCAGCATGGATTTGTTAAATGCAAATGGTGTTTAACTAACTTGCTTGAGTTTTTTGGTGAGGTAAGAGAGAGTGTTGATGGGGGTAATGTGGCTGATGTGGTGTACATGGACTTCCAAAAGGCATTTGATCATGTGCCATGGAACAGGCTTGTCGGCAAAGTTAAAGCCCATAGAATAAAAGGGACAATTGCAGCATGGATATGAAGTTGGCTGAATGACAGGAAACAGTAGTAGTGAACAGTTGTTTTTCAGACTGAAGGAAGATATATAGCAGGGGTTAGCAGGGCACCGTTTCAAAACTTGGAAGTATTGTGAAGTGTGAGGAGGATAGGGATAAACTTCAAGAGGACTTAGACAGGCTGGTGGAATGGTCAGATAAGTGACAGATGGAATTTAATATCAGGAAGCGTGAGGTGATGCATTTTGGCAGAAGGGATAAGGAGAGGCACTATAGATTAAATGGCACAGTTCTAAACAGCATACATGGACAAAGGGACCTGGGGATGCATGTGCATCAATCTTTGAAGGTGGCAGGACATATTGAGAGTGGTTAGCAAAGCAGATAGCATCTTGGGATTCATAGATAGAGATATTGAGTCCAAAAGCAGGGAAGTTATGCTGAACCTTTACATAGCATGGCAGATGGTGAAATTAAAAAATCTGGAATTAAAAAGCTAGTCTAATGGTAACCATGAAACCATTGTTGATTGTTGTAAAAACCCATCTGGTTCGCGAATGTCTTTTAGGGAAGGAAATCTGCCGTCCTTACCTGGTCTGGTCTGGTCTGCATATGATTCTAGATCCCCAGCAATGTGGTTGACTCTTAAATGCCTTCTGAAATGGCCTAGCAAGCCACTCAGTTCAAGGGCAATAAGGGATACAAAGAACAAAGAAAATTACAGCACAGGAACAGGCCCTTCGGCCCTCCAAGCCTGCGCCAATCCAGATCCTCTATCTAAACATGTCGCCTATTTTCTAAGGGTCTGTATCTTTTCTTCCTGCCCATTCATGTATCTGTCTAGATACATCTTAAAAGACGCCATCGTGCCCGCATCTACCACCTCCGCTGGCAACGCGTTCCAGGCACCCACCACCCTCTGCGTAAAGAACGTTCCACGCATATCCCCCCTAAACTTTTCCCCTTTCACTTTGAACTCGTGTCCTCTAGTAATTGAATCCCCCACTCTGGGGAAAAAGCCTCTTGCTATCCACCCTGTCCATACCTCTCATGATTTTGTACACCTCAATCAGGTCCCCCCTCAACCTCCGTCTTTCTAATGAAAATAATCCTAATCTACTCAACCTCTCTTCATAGCTAGCGCCCTCCATACCAGGCAACATCCTGGTGAACCTCCTCTGCACCCTCTCCAAAGCATCCACATCCTTTTGGTAATGTGGCGACCAGAACTGCACGCAGTATTCCAAATGTGGCCGAACCAAAGTCCTATACAACTGTAACATGACCTGCCAACTCTTGTACTCAATACCCCGTCCGATGAAGGAAAGCATGCCGTATGCCTTCTTGACCACTCTATTTACCTGCGTTGCCACCTTCAGGGAACAGTGGACATCAATTTTCCCCAGGACTTTTCCATTTACTGTACAGTTCACTCTTGAATTGGATCTTCCAAAATGCATCACCTCGCATTTGCCCTGATTGAACTCCATCTGCCATTTCTCTGCCCAACTCTCCAATCTATCTATATTCTGCTGTATTCTCTGACAGTCCCCTTCACTATCTGCTACTCCACCAATCTTGGTGTCGTCTGCAAACTTGCTAATCAGTCCACCTATACTTTCCTCCAAATCATTAATGTATATCACAAACAACAGTGGTCCCAGCACGGATCCCTGTGGAACACCACTGGTCACACATCTCCATTTTGAGAAACTCCCTTCTACTGCTACTCTCTGTCTCCTGTTGCCCAGCCAGTTCTTTATCCATCTAGCTAGTACACCTTGGACCCCATGCGCCTTCACTTTCTCCATCAGCCTGCCATGGGGAACCTTATCAAACGCCTTACTGAAGTCCATGTATATGACATCGACAGCCCTTCCCTCATCAATCAACTTTGTCACTTCCTCAAAGAATTCTATTAAGTTGGTAAGACATGACCTTCCCTGCACAAAACCATGTTGCCTATCACTGATAAGCCCATTTTCTTCCAAATGGGAATAGATCCTATCCCTCAGTATCTTCTCCAGCAGCTTCCCTACCACCGACGTCAGGCTCACCGGTCTATAATTACCTGGATTATCCCTGCTACCCTTCTTAAACAAGGGGACAACATTAGCAATTCTCCAGTCCTCCGGGACCTCACCCGTGTTTAAGGATGCTGCAAAGATATCTGTTAAGGCCCCAGCTATTTCCTCTCTCGCTTCCCTCAGTAACCTGGGATAGATCCCATCCGGACCTGGGGACTTGTCCACCTTAATGCCCTTTAGAATACCCAACACTTCCTCCCTCCTTATGCCGATTGACCGAGAGTAATCAAACATCTGTTCCTAACCTCAACATCCGTCATGTCCCTCTCCTCGGTGAATACCGATGCAAAGTACTCGTTTAGAATCTCGCCCATTTTCTCTGAGTCCAAGCATAACATTCCTCCTTTGTCCTTTAGTGGGCCAATCCTTTCTCTAATTACCCTCTTTCTCCTTATATATGAATAAAAGGCTTTGGGATTTTCTTTAACCCTGTTTGCTAAAGATATTTCATGACCCCTTGTCGCCCTCTTAATTCCTCGTTTCAGATTGGTCCTACATTCCCGATATTCTTTCAAAGCTTCATCTTTCATCAGCCACCTAGACCTTATGTATGCTTCCTTTTTCCTCTTAGCTAGTCTCACAATTTTACCTGTCATCCATGGTTCCCTAATCTTGCCATTTCTATCCCTCATTTTCACAGGAACATGTCTCTCCTGCACGCTAATCAACCTCTCTTTAAAAGCCTCCCACATATCACATGTGGATTTACCTTCAAACAGCTGCTCCCAATCTACATTCCCCAGCTCCTGCCGAATTTTGGTATAGTTGGCCTTCCCCCAATTTAGCACTCTTCCTTTAGGACCACTCTCGTCTTTGTCCATGAGTATTTTAAAGCTTACGGAATTGTGATCACTATTCCCAAAGTAGTCCCCTACTGAAACTTCAAACACCTGGCCGGGCTCATTCCCCAACACCAGGTCCAGTATGGCCCCTTCCCGAGTTGGACTATTTACATACTGCTCTAGAAAACCCTCCTGGATGCTCCTTACAAATTCTGCTCCATCTCGACCTCTAACACTAAGTGAATCCCAGTCAATGTTGGGAAAATTAAAATCTCCTATCACCACCACCCTGTTGCTCCTACATCTTTCCATAATCTGTTTACATATTTGTACCTCTATCTCACGCTCGCTGTTGGGAGGCCTGTAGTACAGCCCCAACATTGTTACCGCACCCTTCCTATTTCTGAGTTCTGTCCATATTGCCTCACTGATCGAGTCCTCCATAGTGCCCTCCTTCAGCACAGCTGTGATATCCTCTTTGACCAGTAATGCAACTCCTCCACCCCTTTTACCTCCCTCTCTATCCCGCCTGAAGCATCGATATCCTGGGATATTTAGTTGTCAATCATGCCCTTCCCTCAACCAAGTCTCAGTAATAGCAATATCATACTCCCAGGTACTAATCCAAGCCCTAAGTTCATCTGCCTTACCTACTACACTTCTTGCATTAAAACAAATGCACCTCAGACCACCAGTCCCTTTACATTCATCATCTGCTCCCTGCCTGCTCTTCCCCTTAGTCACACTGACTTCATTATCTAGTTCCTTACAGGCTTTTGTTACTACCTCCTTACTGTCAACTGACCTCCTCAATTGGTTCCCATCCCCCTGTCACATTAGTTTAAACCCTCCCCAACAGCGTTAGCAAAAGCACCCCCAAGGACATTGGTTCCAGTCCGGCCCAGGTGTAGACCGTCCAATTTGTAATAGTCCCACCTCCCCCAGAACCGGTCCCAATGTCCCATAAATCTGAACCCCTCCTTCCTGCACCATCTCTCAAGCCACGCATTCATCCTGACTATTCTTTCATTTTTACTCTGACTATCACGTGGCACTGGTAGCAATCCTGAGATTACTACCTCTGAGGTCCTACTTTTTAACTTGGCTCCTAACTCCCTAAACTCTGCTTGTAGGACCTCATCCCGTTTTTTATCTATATCATTGGTGCCTATGTGCACAATGACAACTGGCTGTTCACCCTCCCCCTTTAGAATGTTCTGCAGCCGATCTGAGACATCCCTGACCCGTGCACCTGGGAGGCAACATACCATTCGGGAGCCTCGTTTTCGACCACAGAACCGCCTATCTACTCCCCTTACAATCGAATCCCCTACGACTATAGCCCTTCCACTCTTTTTCCCGCCCTTCTGAACAGCAGAGCCAGCCACGGTGCCATGAACCTGGCTACTGCTGCCTTCCCCTGGTGAGCCATCTCCCTCAACAGTATCCAAAACGGTATACTTGTTTTGGAGGGAGATGACCACAGGGGACTCCTGCGCTGCCTTCCTGCTCTTTCTCTGCCTTTTGGTCACCCATTCCCTTTCTCCCTCAGCAATCCTAATCTGCGGTGTGTCCAATTCACTAAATGTGCTATCCACGACCTCCTCAGCATCGCGCATGCTCCAAAGTGAGTCCATCCGCAGCTCGAGAGCCGTCATGCGGTCTAACAAGAGCTGCAGTTGGACACACTTCCTGCACGTGAAGGAGTCAGGGACATCAGCCATGTCCCTGAGCTCCCACATTGAGCAAGAGGAGCATGACACGGGTCTGAGATCTCCTGCCATTTTTAATCTTAAGCTCAACTTAGTTAAATGAAAAAGGAACGAAAAGTTTTTACCAATCACGATAAAACCAGAGAAATAGAAAAAGCCTTACCTTATATACACCCCACCGAGTCCTTTTTTTTTGGTTAGAGGAGGGCGGGTGGGAGACACTACAAGTGTGGTGTCTCGGGTTCAGAAACCGCCCAAATATATAGCGTTTTACTTACCCAGCAGCCCCCTGGCCTCCGCCGAAAACAAAAGGAAATTAAGTTTACTTTCAAACTGACCTTCCCAGCTGCTGAGGATGGGCAATAAATGTTGGCACAGCCAGCAACGCCCACATCCCCCAAACAAATTTATAAAAAAAAGCTCTGGTTAGGCCCCAACCAGAGCATTGCATCTAGTTCTGGTCACCAGACTTTAGGAAGGATGTGAGTGTCATTGAGAGGCTGCAGAGGAGATTTACCAGAATGGATCAAAGAATGAGGGAATTTCGGTTAGGTTGGAGAAGCTGGAGTTTTCTCCTTGAATCAAAAGGAGGTTGAGGGGAGATTTGATTGAGGTGTACAAGATTAGGACAGGTTTAGATAAGGAAGACAAAGAAAAGCTGTTCCCCTTAGCTGATACAAGGACTAGGGGACACAGATTTAAGTTTTTGAGCAAGAGATGCAATGGGGATGTGAGGAAGAACTTTTTTTTTTATGCAATGACCTGACACTTGCTGCCCATGAGGATGGTAGAAGCGAAGATGATAAATAATTTCAAGAAGAAATTGGATGGGCACTTGAGGGAAATAAACTTGCAGGGCTACGGGAACAGAGCAGGGGAATAGGACTGACTGGATTGATCCACAGAGAGTCAGCATGGCTTGATGTGGTCTCCTGAGCCGTAATGACTCTATTGCACCTTTAAGAGTCCAACAGTTATTTTAGCTACGCTCTTCCTTTTTATATACTTGTAGAAGCTTCTTATTGTCTGTTTTATATTTCTTGCTAGTTTACTCTCAAACTATTTTCTCCCTCTTTTTTTAAAAAATAAAGACAACCTTTTCTGAAGTTTTCCCAATTTTCCAGCCTACCACTAATCTTGGCAACATTGTATGGCTTTTCTTTCAATTTGATACCATCATTAACTTCCTTAGTTGCCACAGATGGTTCATCCTTCTCGTAGAGTCTTTCTTTCTCAATGTAATATGTCTGCTCGATGATCAGACCTTCTTTAAATTAATTTCACAATCTCCAAAGTCAATCATGCACAAATTTCACACACTCGTCTATCCAGCTAAAGAAAACTAGTTAGAAAATACTGTGATTTGAGGGGTGGAGGAAAACATTTGAGATCCCAAATATCCTCTGGCCTTACCAACTGGTCCTCCAAATTCCCACTCTTGGGTCTGCACTGCTCGTTTTTTAATGTACAGGCGATCATCTTTTGTTTCCAGTTCTATAAGCTTTCCTTCTTCCTTCTTGATTCGCAGATTGTAAGGGAGACCAAACTGGTCTGTAACAATTTCCCTGCGTATCTTGTGCTGCAGGGATAGAAGGCAGCAGAAAGAACAGGGGAAAGGTTACAGCTTAAACACAAAACCTAGTAGTAGCTAGAGGACATATTCCATATCCTCCCCATCCCCCAAACAAAAACCATCACCATATAACACACATACAACTTTCACTACTTTGTAACTGAAATTACTTAAATATGCCAACAGTAAACATTATTGAGCCAAATGTGCTCCACCTCACCTACGTCTGTTTTGAAGTTCCAGCGCTGGGCCTGGGTCCAAGGCCTCTGTAGTACCAGCAGTAGCCTCCGCTCCCAGGGGTGCTGCTGATACTGCTGTGTTACAGGCCCTCTGATTGGCCGGCAGCTCACAGAGGCGGTATCCCTATCTTTAAAGGGAAGAGGATCTCGGCCTATGAAACTTTGATGGAAAAAGACTGGAGGATCGCTGGGGGGGGGGGGGGGGGGGGGTGCAGGAAAAGGGGAACCCCGTCTTTTCGGCACAGCGCCAAGAGCCCCACCTCCTACACAAAATACAGCCTACGTGCAGGATTGAGTAAATTCTAAGCAGAGTTGAGAAATGAAGAATGTTAAAGTATAACTCTGCCAGCGCAGCAGAAGAGAGACAAGAAAAGGAAAACTAAAAAGAATAGCTCCAAGAAACACTAAATTTGTGCCAACAGGTGACATCTCGCAGCCTATACCATTTGGGTTCAATTCCCACAATCTGCCAAAGTGCCAGTTTTGGCTGCGTTATATGAGTGAGCCATCAACAAAAGGACAGGCATCTGCCACGAGGAAAGGATTGAAAAGATCAAGAATCTCCTGACTACTAAGAAAGATTAGCCATGGAGTGGGACAAAACCATCTACACCTCCTTGACCATAAGGGCCTAGGAAATGAAATATATCCTTCAGGAAAATCTTTTGATGTTTCAACTGCAAAAACTAAGAGACCTAGATTCATGCAAAGAATCACCACTTGTATAACTGAAATGGTTGACTACAAACAGCCATACCATAATCTCTGATCTGGTTGGTCAGAAACAAAAACAACAGCAATACCAGTCTGCCTTTGTTCAATCTCCAAAACCAAGAGGACCGAGAAGTAAAGGCCATAATTCAGTGGGAAGGCACAAAACCTCAATACAAAGGCAGCACAGCAGCCAACTATTCTCCAAAAGGTGACCTCCAGTTGAAACTTATAGATTTTATAGAATAGTACAGCACAGAAGGAGGCCATTCAGCCCAGAGTCTGTGCCAGCATCAGGTGGTTCTTTTGGACAGGAAGATCATAAATGAGATGAGAGAGAGAGAGATGGTGAAAAAGGCACACTTCAGTACACCAATTCCTCTACAAAATCAAGAAATGGCAGCTCGTATAAAATAGCCAATCGCAGCTAAGAACAATTTTAGGTTTCAATGGCTTTAAACATTTCAACTGTGGGACTAACTTTAGAAAATTCCAGGAAAGCCTATTATATTCTCTTATTTGAATAACCACATTGAAAGATACACAAATATCCCTTTCTCCCACCACATATCAATAGTTTCCAAAGTCACTGATGTAATACTCATTTTATAATTTTATTCTCTGGGCAAGTGGCCTTCGAGTCCAGCCAAGTGCTATCAGCAGCTCATTGTAGAGCATATTCTATACATGGTCAAGGCCCGCAGTGAAGAATATGGAGAAATTAAACAAAAAAAAAAAGGAAAAGGAATGCAGAAGAGAAAGGTTAGTTTGAAAAGAACTGAAGAACAAAATGTAGTAATAGTATGAAGGAGTGGGATGAGAAAAACTGTAAGACAAAAAGGAAAGATTAAAATGCAAAAAAGGCAAGAAAATAACAGAGTCCAATAAAAGAAAACTAAGAATGAGGAAATAGAAAAAGTCATTCGTGGATCCCAGTTAAAGAGTCAGCAACGATTTCCATCATTGAATTGAATGTAATTTGTAGTTGTTCCGTACACAGAATGAAGGGATTTCCCTACCTCAACGACTCTGTAAGTATTCTTGGCATTGTTCTCCTCCTTTTCCTCTTTGTAGTCTGACACAGAGGTAGTTTTTCTGTTGGTGCTGTTCTCCTGGAGCTCCTCATTCAAAAAGCATCAATAAGATTTAGAACTTAAGAAACATCACAGTATTTCTCAGAATTAAAGAATTTGCTTTGATATGGTCTCTTGATCACAACTACACTAAACAGCTAACCCTACTCATACGCAACTGTAATGTAGACCAATACACTTGCAGTACTAATCACAGTTCAAAACCTTCAACTTGTGCACTTTTACCAGGGCTGTGTTTATCTTATGGGCATTTCTACAAGTGAAATCAATGCCAGTGCTGGTGAAAAAGTTCTTTTTCTACCTTTCCCCTTCTTTAGTATCCCTGTGTGCACTACTTCCCAGAAAAAGGACAGGCAGGTATTTGTCAGAGCCATTTGAGCTGATGTGATGCTTAAGAACAACTAAGTGCTTTTTAAATTACCACTAAAAAGTCACTACACTTCCAGCCAGCCCACTGATTTGCAGTTATACTAATTATTAAAAGGTAATAATCTCAACAGCAGCAAACAAGATGATGGTTTCTATCCATACACCATCAGGCTGCCTTTCTCCTTCCATGCTCACTTCCACCCCACATTAAAGTTCGTTAAGGATTTAGAGGTGCGGGTTTGATTCATACACAGGCACATGGACTAGAAAGCATAATCCAGAGTCCATCCAGGTCTTGATAGAAGCAGCTGCACATACCTGATGGACAGGTTTCACTGCAGATAGATCTTCCTTTTGCACCTCTTCCTTCTGCACGCGTTTCTTAGTCTCCCTGCCACGGGAGGTTGAACGCTTGGAGCTCGGTGTCCTGGCGGGGGAACGTGAGCGAGATCGACTGCGCTGTCGAGAAGATGACCTTGAATGGCTTTTTTTTGTTCTAAAATAATTTAAGGGCTAAAGATAAAAGGAAAATGTTATTGATTACTTAATAGTTAATTTTCTAGCACTGACCATTTGCAAAATTCACTTTCAACTTGAAGAATTAACTTTTTACTCATAAATCAAATGGTTCCCATTTTATTTCTCTGCATCCATATTTACATTTTCCAAATTTTGTTTGTGTAAAATATTACACAAAATTTATTAAATGATGATGCTTCAGCTACAGACAAAAATTCAGATATGGTTCGATGCATGTGCCTCAGTACTCCTTTCTTCTTCCCTCCCGATTCCACAAACACAAATATACCCACGACTAGAAAAAGTAACTGAGCAGCTGAATGTTGCAATCGATGGCACACACATTGTTCTAAGCACCATCAAGAATTACAGGATTTTTAAAGAAAAAAAATGCAATTAGCTGGAGAGTTTTCCAATGGGGCACAGGATAATTGTATAAGTCAGTTCTATAAGGTTAGATTGGAGAAGCCGAGATTGCTCTCCTTGGAGTAGAGGAGATTGAGGAGAGATTTGATAGAGGTCAAGACAGGTTTAGATAGAGTAGTGTTACAACCAGGTGGTAAGAGGTGTGTTTCCCACTATTCACCTCTTAACTAACTGCAGCAAGTGTTTTGACCCTTTTGTATTTTATTTGTCAAATAAACAGAGAGCAACAGGTTTTCTTGTAGGTTTAGAACAGAAGATTAACTATTTATTGAAAAATATTCATTCCTGAAATGGCCGTAACCGCACCTACACCCAATCATGCATTCACACGCGCACAAGAACAGATAGACAAAGAGGAAACGAGTAAGTGATTCGAAGTAAGGTAGGTGTTCGGGGTTCACAGTAAACCTGTTGAATCTTCTTGGAGGTCAATTTCTCTTTTCAAGTTGCAGGCCTGGGCTGTTTGCAGATTTCTCTGGTGGTTGGGGCCACAGTCTGGAGACAGTGATCACTTTCACTTCTCTGCTGCAACAAGATGAGGTGCAGTATACACAGCAGGGCTCCTTCTTTGGCTTTTTCTGGATCTCTTAGCTCTCGCTGGACAGGCTTTTGTGATATTATTCTGATTCACATCCTCTCTCTGCAAAGAGCTACTTTTTAAAGGTAAAAGTCTCTCATGCGTTGCCTCTGTTGGCAGACACAGAGCTCCCCTCCCTGTGGTGACCAACAATGGACCAGAATGTGTCTACTTCACACCTTCTTCGTTTCAGAAGAACCCATTTAATTCAAAAATGTCTCTCGATGGGTTCAGATAGGTGTAACTGACATCGCTTAGCTTGGAATATATCCTTTTGTCCTGAACAGACAGTAAGACAGTTTGAATATACAGGGTCAGGTCTTTTGACCTTTAGCAGCACAATGTCCACTTTTTAAAAGGAAAAGTCAATTTTTATAACTCTTCAGTTTGAACAAACAACAAAGACCAGTACAGCACAGGAGCAGACCATTCGGCCCTCCAAGCCTGCGCCGATCTTGATGCCTGCCTAAACTAAAACCTTCTGCACTTCCGGGGACCGTATCCCTCTATTCCCACCCTATTCATGTATTTGTCAAGATGCCTCTTAAATGTCGCTATCGTACCTGCTTCCACCACCTCCCCCGGCAGCAAGTTCCAGGCACTCACCACCCTCTGTGTAAAGAACTTGCCTCGCACATCCCCTCTAAACTTTGCCCCTCTCACCTTAAACCTATGTCCCCTAGTAACTGACTCTTCCACCCTGGGAAAAAGCTTCTGACTATCCACTCTGTCCATGCCACTTATAACTTTGTAAACCTCTATCATGTCACCCCTCCACCTCCGTCGTTCCAGTGAAAACAATCCGAGTTTATCCAACCTCTCCTCATAGCTAATGCCCTCCAGACCAGGCAACATCCTGGTAAACCTCTTCTGTACCCTCTCCAAAGCCTCCACGTCCTTCTGGTAGTGTGGCAACCAGAATTGCACACAATATTCTAAGTGTGCCCTAACTAAAGTTCTGTGCAGCTGCAGCATGACTTGCCAATTTTTATACTCTATGCCCCGACCGATGAAGGCAAGCATGCCGTATGCCTTCTTGACTACCTTATCCACCTGCGTTGCCACTTTCAGTGACCTGTGGACCTGTATGCCCAGATCTCTCTGCCTGTCAATACTCCTAAGGTTCTGCCATTTACTGTATACTTCCCACCTGCATTAGACCTTCCAAAATGCATTACCTCACATTTGTCCAGATTAAACCCATCTGCCATTTCTCCGCCCAAGTCTCCAACCGATCTATATCCTGCTGTATCCTCTGACAATCCTCATCATTATCCGCAACTTCACCAACCTTTGTGTCGTCTGCAAACTTACTAATCAGACCAGCTACATTTTCCTCCAATCATTTATATATACTACAAAGAGCAAAGGTCCCAGCACTGATCCCTGCAGCACACCACTAGTCACATCCCTCCATTCAGAAAAGCACCCTTCCACTGCTACCCTCTGTCTTCTATGACCGAGCCAGTTCTGTATCCATCTTGCCAGCTCACCTCTGATCCCGTGTGACTTCACCTTTTGTACCAGTCTGCCATGAGGGACCTTGTCAAAGGCTTTACTGAGGTCCATATAGATAACATCCACTGCCCTTCCTTCATCAATCATCTTTGTCATTTCCTCAAAAAACTCAATCAAATTAGTGAGACATGACCTCCCCTTCACAAAACCATGCTGCCTCTTGCTAATAAGTTTGCTTGTTTCCAAATGGGAGTAAATCCTGTCCCGAAGAATCCACTCTAATAATTTCCCTACCACTGATGTAAGGCTCACCGGCCTATAATTTCCTGGATTATCCTTGCTACCCTTCTTAAACAAAAGAACAACATTGGCTATTCTCCAGTCCTCTGGGACCTCACCTGAAGCCAATGAGGATGCAAAGATTTCTGTCAATGCCCCAGCAATTTTTTCCCTCTCCCTCAGTATTCTGGGGTAGATCCCATCAGGCCCTGGGGACTTATCTACCTTAATGCTTTGCAAGACACCCAACACCTCCTCCTTTTCAAGGGGGATAGCCACAGGGGATTCCTGCACTGACTGCCTGTCCCTTCTAACGGTCACCCATCTATCTGCCTGCACCTTGGGTGTAACCACTTCTCTAAAACTCCTGTCTATGACGCTTTCTGCCACTTGTATGCTCCTAAGTGCATCCAGTTGCCGCTCCAACCGATCCATGCGGTCTGTGAGGAGCTGCAACTGGGTACACTTCCTGCAGATGTAGTCGTCCGGAACGCTGGAAGCTTCACGGACCTCCCACATCTCACAGGTGAAGCACTTCACCCCTCTGACATTTCTAGCACTAATCAATTAATTTAAAATAAATACTTATTAAATCCTTACTAAATTGTTATAATTAACTATATGGTCCCTAGTGCTAGATTCCTACTATAAATATTAAATGCTAACTAAATACAGTAATCTCCTCCCTCTGGTTTAGTTACTCTACTTATTAATTAGGGTTTTAATCAATTTTCTTTAATCAATTCTGGATTCTGTATTTTCAGACTGTCTACTATCACACTCACATGAAGTGCAAAGAAAAGTTGCTCCCATGAGCTGATAGTACAAGGACTAGGGGACACAGATTGAAGGTTTTTGGCAAGAGATATAGGGGCGGAAATGTGAGAAATAATATATATTTTTTTCACACAGTAAGTGTAATGACCAGGAACTTTCTGCCTCTGAGGGTGGAGGAAGTGGAGAAAATTAATGATTTCAAAAGCAAATTGGATGTTCACTTGAAAATAAACTTGCAGGGCTATGGGGCTATTGCGAGTGAATAGGACTGACCAGACTGCTGTACAGAGAGCCTTCTGTGCTGTTATGACTCTACACTAGCCAGTGACACAAACTATTATCTCTCTCCTCCCGGTTTGTCGGATCTTTTGCTCCATGAATTTTAAAGCAACTTTCAGTCCTGATAGTAGATTTGCCATTTCCCTCAAGAAAGGTGCCTCTCAACTTACCTTGATCCTGTACAGTCTCAGTAAACTCCCCTCACACCAAGTTAATCTTTCCTTCTCTTTAGAAATCTGCTTATGTTCACCCTACCCCAACAAAGATAGTCTCTCCTATTCTTTTAATTTGCATCTTATTGCCCTTATGTAGGCACTTTCTAAAGTTAAAGAAACTACTGATAACACTCAAATGATTCATTATCTTCAAAGTTTTAGATTAATTTATGATCAACATTATAGTTTTGGGCAAGGGCTATCAAGTGATCCCTGCAGAACTTCATATGTTTGGACATCGAGCAAGGACAGAATCAGAGCAAAATACTGCGGATGCTGGAACTCTAAAATGAGAACAGGAAGTGCTGGAAATACTCAGCAGGTTTGGCAGCATCTGTGGAGAGAGAAACAAGAGTTAATGTTTCAGGACTGTGATTTTTCATCAGAACTTTCTGACCTTTCTGATGAAAGGTCACAGACGTGAAACGTTAACTCGGTTTCTCTCTCTCCACAGATGCTGCCAAACCTGCTGAGTATTTCCAGCACTTCCTGTTCTCATTTCAAGGACAGAAATCAGTTTTGGCTGTGATGTCTCCCACAATATATCAATTTGCTACAGTCAAGGCTCACACTTGAAGAAAGGCCATTTGGGTGAGATACCGGAAAGCGATTGGGTACTTGTTTATCCAAGTAAAGTATAGGTACCTTAAGGAGACAAGTGATGTTTTTTTTAAATGAGCAGCATTAATAGAGGGAGAAATTCAAGGATTGGCACTCACTGGATATCATTAGCTTTAAAAGCAAAATATAGCCGATGCTGGAAATCAAACAAAATAGAAAACAGAAGACTGAACAGTCACAGGATGTGAAGCGCTAAATTTAGGTCCTCATTCTACAGATACTGACTGAGCTTTTCCAGCATTTAAAAAAAAAAAAATTTTATGGGATGTGGGTGCCACTGGCTAAGCCAGCATTTATTGCCCATCCCTCATTGCCCTAGAGAAGGTTGTGGTGAACCACCTTCTTGAACTGCTGCAGTCCATGTGGTGTAGTCACAGTGTTGTTAGGACGGCAATATAATTCAAAGCCAGGAAGGTGTGTGGCTTGGAGGGGAACTTGCAGGTGGTAGTGTTCCCATGCATCTGCTGCCCTTGTCCTTCTCGGTGCTAGGTGTATCACGAGTATAAATATCAGTAAAGCACTTGAACAAACTCAAGTCATTTTGTTTGTTTTAGGTAAAGGGAACATGAACATGGTCAGGAAACTCACCAATAAACAGCTACAATAAAAAAAATCAAACTTCTCACAAAAAAAAATGATGTTTTTCCAGTCAATTTTTATGATCCCACTGAGCTGTTGAACTCATGGTTTGTTTTTGCTGGTTGTTTAGTCTTATTCCCTATCAGATTTGAAAGAGGGAAGGTGGAAGTTATAAACGAGTAAATTTATTGGTTGTACAGAAAAAGTTGCAAGCAATTTAGAGGGTATGTGTTGGGGGAATATTTGAAAGAGTTAATGGATAGTAAGCATGGATTCTGGAAGGAAAGGCCACAGTTAACCTGCTGGAGGTGCAAGAAATCAGATAAAACCATTAAAGCAGACAGTATAAACAGATTCAAGTACCAACCGTATGCATTCTAAATAGAGAAGGGATTGATGGTGTGGTGAAAAAGGCTGGTAGGCATGGTTGGGATCAAAAAAGGGATTGATTTGTTGGAACAAAAGATTTTTTCCTGTTCTTACAAGTTCTTTCCAGGAGAATTTTGTTTTCTCCAGCAAAACAGATTTAATAATCAAAGCACGTGCCTTCTGATTTTCCAGCCACAGTACTGTGGGCCTGCTTCAGCACTCTCTCAATCTAGTATCTCAAATGGTAGGCAGCACAGGAGACCCAAGCCAGTGTAAAAATGAGCGAGAAGGAAAAAAATCCAATGGAGGACTCTTTTCCACAGTAGATAAATGTGTTATGCTTCAGTGATGAACTAATTGTTTGCCAGATACTCCTCAATGGTGAAGCACCATCTAGTCCATTATTCAAAGTATTTAATATTTACAAAACTGTGTGGAAGCGAGAATTTGAAAAGATAGATTACAATTATAGCACAATTGCCCAATATCATTTAAAAGTCTTAAAAACTCTTCAGTCACCAACCTCACCTTGACATCACTTTCTTTCAGGTCCAGCTCAGTGCCATCCTTGTACTTGACTGCATACAGCTGGGTGTTCTTGTCGTAACCTGTCACTTGTACCTCATAGTACAGGTGACTGCCTGGCCAACGGCCCATTACCATTTCACCATCGGAGAAATTTTTGGCTGGCATTGTCTGTACAGGAAAATCATATTTTAGTCCATTTTTGGTAAGCAGACAAGGATTGAGAACATGAAAATAAAAGCTTTCTGGCTATTGGTTGTATCATTCCTTTCTTCACAATCTTGCTGCACTGAACACATTTTTAAAAAAAATATGAACGTTGATGTCTGCATTACAGTGCATACATTGTATGTAGCAATTTGCAAATTATCAATGCAGTAAAAGGTAATCACAAATATCTTACATCTAGAACTTTGCCCTCCCTACTTACTTTTGCTTTCTATCACAACGGAGATCAAGAAATCATGTGGAGAACCCAGAGTGCAAATCTGTCCTACTCAACAACACAGGAAACTGAACCTCTAACACATTGTCAGAGTGGAAAGAAACAAATTCAAAATGCAATGCAAAGCTATTCTTTCTTTCTTTTGGGCCTCCTTATCTCGAGAGACAATGGATACGCGCCTGGAGGTGGTCAGTGGTTTGTGAAGCAGCGCCTGGAGTGGCTATAAAGGCCAATTCTGGAGTGACAGGCTCTTCCACAGGTGCTGCAGAGAAATTTGTTTGTTGGGGCTGTTGCACAGTTGGCGTTTCATTACATCATAAAAACTAAATGGCTGAATTAACGGCAACTTTGACAACAAGACAGTAAAACATGTTCATTTCATCTTGTTTCTTTACAGCAATAATATTCTGCACCATTCTCAGTACAGGTCCATCAAGCAGCAATTACATATCAAACTATGACTTCCTCTGCTTCTCACTCAAATGTCAGATTTTAAAATGTACAAGGTCATTTTCATGAAGATGACATGAAATTGCAGATTCTAAAATGTGAATACTAATAAATGTCATGAAAATTTTAAGAGTGACAAAAGCTTGGGCAGAGATGTGGTTTGAGAAGGAACTTAAAGGAGATAGGGAAATAGGTGGGAGATTTTGTGAGAGAATTCCAGAGTTTAGGATCTAGATGGCACAGCCATCAATGGCGAGGGCAATGAGTAGGATAACTGATGAGAACAGAATTGGAGGAACACAGAGTTCTTGAAGGGTTGTAGGGCTGGAGGACATGGAGCAGCAAGGTCATGGAAGAGATTTGAACATGAGAATGAGAATTTTAAATTAGAGGCATTTGGGGAACAGAACAAATGTAGGCCAGTGAGCATGGAGGTAATGGATGAACACAACTTGGTGACAGACAGGTTATGAAAAGCAGAACTCAGGTTTACAGAAAGTAGGGCTCATCGGCTGCTGAAACCCTCAAAACATGTTTTTAATCATCTCCACACTCAAATAATGTAATACTCACCTGGCTGCCCTCCCCTCCTTCATAAACTAGAGCTTATACTCAGAATGGCAGCTACTAAACTCAGATGAACAGATCAGAATATTACAAACCAGATGTGAATCATGGAACAATATAGCAAAAACTCAAAAATATTAAACAGACTAGAAAACTAGAACCACAAAAGTAATAATCTTTGGATTACTACTGCAGCCACTAGTAAACCGGCATAGCATCAATAAGATCGGAGAGTTGAATACATGGCTCAACAACTGGTGCGGAAGAAATGGGTTTCACTTCATGGGGCACTGGCACCAGAATCGGGGAAAGAGCGAGCTGTTCTATTTGGACGGGTTTCACTTGAACTGTGCTGGGAATCAAAGAACTAGGGCTACAGATAGGGCTTTACACTAAATAGAGAGAAGAGGAGGGGAGGGCTCAAGTGAGGGAAAATGTAGAAAGTTAATAGAGAACTGACAAGGCAACAGTACAGTGTAGCAATATGAATGATAATAACCAGAGTGTTTCAGGAAGGGACAGAGTGTACAAACATAAGAATAGATCAGGAAATAGGGTCAGAGTAGGGAAAAATGGTAAGACAACAAAATTCAAGGCTCTTTATCTGAATGTATGCAGCATTCATAATATGATGAACTGATAGCACAAAAAAAAGGGTATGATCTGAAAGCCATTACAGAGAGGTAGTTGCAAGGTGACCAAGGCTGGGAATTGAATATTCAGGGGTACTTGACATTTCAAAAGGATACACAGAAAGGAAAAGGAGTTAAGGTCTTCTGTTAATAAAGGATGAGATCAGTATAGCAGTGAAAAATGATCTTGGCTCAGAAGATCAAGATGTAGAATCAGTTTGAGTGGAGATAAGAAATAACAAGGGAAAGAAGTCATTGGTGGGAATAGTATATAGGCCCCCTAACAGTAGCTACACTGCAAGACAGAGTATAAAGAAATACTGGGACTTGTAGAAAACTACTGCAATAATCGTTGATTTCTTTGTCCTTTGATCATAAGTATTTTGTTATGATCCTGTAGTTTTTTTCTTCTTTATGGAAAGTATGCAGTGTGCCTTCAAGGCTGTAACAGGATCAGTACTGCTTTAAGGCACCAAGCTCCAGAGACTGAGTCAAAGGATGCATTCTCATTGCCGTAGGATACAACCACTCAGGACCAATGACACGAGATACAATGTTGCTGATTGACATTTGAAACTAGCTGAAAAACTGGCTTTTGAGACACAGTTAACAGATACAGACAGACAGATGGACCAGCATATACTGAAGGAAATGAGAGCTCTCCCTCAGTTTATTTAAACCCTATTTATTATACTCAGAATTCTGATGTCAAGCCAGATTAATTTCTTACAAGAAAATAACCAAATTCCTTTAACTACTGAAGTGTAATTGCTGAAATTCACTGTGGAAAAGAAGAGCATCAATTCAACTGCTGAATTAGACTACGGACTGTTCTACTGTTGAAGAACCTATTTTCTGCCCCAATGGACGGCTGCGAGGACTTCAAGCAACCTTGGACTGTTCCACATTGGAAGATTTCACTTCGGCAGGTGCGTAAATATGCAAGGGCACTAATTTTTCTATTTTACATGTTGTTTATATCTTAGTAGTGTTTAAGAATTTAGTTTTTCTAATTAAACAGTTAATTTGTTGATCTAAAGACATCTGGTTTGGTTAGCCTCATTCAGGGGTTAATAGATGGTACAATTTGGCTGGGTCTTTCTTCAATTTGGAAAGTTTAAAATGATATGTTAGGCAATCTGTAGAGGGGCGGGTCTGAATCAACAGTGTGTTTCTCCCACCACAATCAGAATCGTAAATTTTGATTGGGGGCTTTGACTGGAGTGGTCGGTCCTGACAATTGGACAAATCAAATTGGCAAAGGTATCCTTGAGGATGAGTTTACAGAGAGTGTATTTGGGATAGTTTTAGAACTATATCTTGTGTAACCAAAAAGGGAACAGGCTATTTTAGATCTGGTAAATGTGTAATGAGACACGATTAATTAATGATCTCATAGTAAAGGACCCTCCAGGGAAGAGTGATCATAATATGATGAATTTCTCATTCAGTTTAGGGTGAGAAACTGGAGTCTGACACTAGTGTCTTAAACTTAAATAAAAGGCAATTCCAAAGGTATGAGTGGATTGGGAAAATAGGTTAAAAGATAAGATAGTAGATAAGCAATGGCAGACATTTAGGGAGATATTTCATAATTCTCAACAAAGATATAGTCCATTGAGATAGAAAGACTGAGGACTCTGACTAACTAAGGAAATTAATGATGGCATCAAAAATTGAAAAAGGCATACAATGCTGTGAAGATGAGTAGTAGGCCAGAAGACTAGGTTGGTAACTCAGAGGATGAGACATGGGGTAATAATGGGTAACAAGAAAATAGCAGAGAAGTATTTTGTAGCTGTCTTCATGGTAGAATACACAAAGCATCCCAATAAATAGGAGAAAATCAGGGGGAAAAAGGGAGGGAGGAACTGAAAATAACCATCATCTCTAGAGAAACAGTACTAGGAAAACTAATGGGACTAAAGTCTGATAAGTCCCCTGAGCCTGATGGCATTCATCCTAGGGTCTTAAAAGTGGCTGCAGAGATGGTGGATGCATTGGTTGTAATCTTCCAAAATTCCCTAGATTCTGGAAAAGTCACAGCGCATTGGAAACCCGAAATGTAACGATCCTATTCAAGAAAGGAGGGAGACAAAAAGCCAGAAACTACAGGCCAGTTAGCCTAACCTCTGTCATTGGGTAAATACTGGAATCCATTATTAAGGAAGTCTTTGTTGGACATTTAGAAAATCATAATACAGTCAAGCAGAGCCAACATGGTTTTATGGAAGGGAAATCATATTTGACAAATTTGTTAAGAGTTCTTTCAGGATGTAACGAGCAGAGTGGATAAAGGGGAACCGGTCGATGTAATGTATTTGAGTTTCCAAAATGTATTCAATAAGGTGCCACATCAAGGACTACGAGGATAGTGCAGGAAAATGGTTGTGAAGCAGATGATCAGCCATGATCAGTAGAGAAATGGTGTTGGGGAAATTGATGGGATTGAAGGCCGATAAATCCCCAGGGCCTGATGGTATGCATCCCAGGAAGTGGCCCTAGAAATAGTGAATGCATTGGTGATCATCTTCCAAGATTCTATAGACTCTGGAACAGTTCCTACAGATTGGAGGATAGCTAATGTAACCCCACTATTTAAAAAGGGAGGTAGAGAGAAAGCAGGGAATTATGTCAGGCTGACATCGGTAGTGGGGAAAATACTCGAGTCCATTATCAAAGATTTTATAGCACAGCACTTGGAGAACAGTGGTAGAATCGGGCAGAGTCAGCATGGATTTACGAAAGGGAAATCATGCTGGACAAATCTACTAGAATTCTTAGAGGATGTAACTTGCAGAGTTGATGAGGGGGAGCCAGTGGATGTGGTTTATTTGGACTTTCAGAAGGCTTTCCACAAAGTCCCACATAAAGAGATTAGCATGTAAAATTAAAGCGCATGGGATTGGGGGGTAGCGTATTGTGATGGATAGAAAATTGGTTGGCAGACAGGAAACAAAGAGTAGGGATAAATGGGTCTTTTTCCAAATGGCAGGCAGTGACTAGTGGGGGACCGCAGGGAGCGGTGCAAGGACCCCAGCTATTTACAATATATATTAATGATTTAGATGAGGGAACTAAATGCAATATCTTCAAATTTGCAGATGACACAAAACTGGGTGGGAGGGCGAGTTGTGAGGAGGGTGCAGAGAGGCTTCAGGGTGATTTGGACAAGTTGAGTGAGTGGGCTAATGCATGGCAGATGCAGTATAATGTGGATAAACGTGAGGTCATCCACTTTAGTAGCAAAAACAGGAAGGCAGATTATTATCTGAACGGCTATAAACTGAGAGGGGAATATGCAGCAAGACCTGGGTGTTCTTGTATACCAGTCACTGAAGGTAAGCATGCAGACACAACAGGCGGTCAAAAAGGCAAATGGTATGTTGGCCTTCATAGCGATAGGATTCGAGTACAGGAGCAGGGATGTCTTGCTGCAATTATACAGGGCCTTGGTGAGGCCACACCTGGGATAATGTGTGCAGTTTTGGTCTCCTTATCTGAGGAAGGATGTTCTTGCGATAGAGGGAGTGCAGCGAAGGTTTATCAGACTGATTCCTGGCGGGATGGCGGGACTGACTTACAGGGAGAGATCGAGTCAATTAGGATTAAACTCGCTGGAGTTCAGAAGAGTGGGGGGGGGGGGCGGAATCTCATAGAAACCCATAAAATTCTAACAGGACTTGACAGGGTAGATGCAGGAAGGATGTTCCCGATGGTGGAAGAGTCCAGAACCAGGGGTCATAGTCTCAGGATATGGGGTAAACCTTTCAGGACTGAGATGAGGAGAAATTTCTTCACCCAGAGAGTGGTGAGCCTGTGGAATTCACTACCAGAGAAAGCAGTTGAGGCCAAAAAACACTGCATGTTTTCAAGAAGGAGTTAGATATAGCTCTTGGGTCTAAAGGGATCAAAGGGTATGAGGCGAAAGCAGGAACAGGTTACTGAGTTGGATGATCAGCCATGATCGTAATGAATGCTGGAGCAGGCTCGAAGGGCGGAATGGCCTACTCCTGCTCCTATTTTCTATGTTTCTATGATATCATTGAATGGTGGAGCAGGCTTGAAGGGCTGAATGGCCTATTCCTCCAATTTCTTATGTTCAGATAGGTTACTGCACATGTTAAGAGCTCATGGTGTTGGGGGAAAATGTATCTTCATGGCCAGAGGATTAGCTAATTAACAGAATACAGAATGTCGGGATAAATGGGTCAGTTTCAGGCTGGCAAACTAACTACTGGGGTGCCACAGGGATCAGTGCTGGCCGTTCAACTATTTCCAACCTACATTAATAAGCTGGATGAAAGGACTGAGTGTACTATAGCCAAATTGTTGATGATAGAAAAGATAGGTGGGAAAACAAGTTGTGAGGAGGACACAAAAAGAGTCTGCAAAATATAGATAAGTGAGTGGGCAAAAATTTGGCAGATGGAGCATAATGTGGGAACATGTGAGGTTATTCACTTTGATAGGAACAGAAAAGCAAATTATTTAAATGGGGAGATTACAGAATGCTGCAGGACAGAGGAATGGGTGAAACACAAAAAGTTAGCATGCATATACAGCAAGTAATTAGGAAGACAAATGGAATGTTGGCCTTCACTGCAAACGGGAAAATCGAGCATAAAAGTAGGAAAGTCTTGCTACAACTATACAGGGCATTGGTGAGACCACCCCTAGAGTAATCCGTACAGATTTGGTCTCTGCATCTAAAGGAGGGTTATACTTGCATTGGAGGCAGTTCAGAGAAGGTTCACAAGGTTGATTCCTGGGTTGAATGCATTGTCTTATGCAGAAAGGTTGAGCAGGTTGGGCCTATACTCATTTGAGTTCATAAGAATGCAGGGTGATCTTTTTTATAGTTTGGAGATACAGCACTGAAACAGGCCCTTCGGCCCACCGAGTCTGTGCCGACCATCAACCACCCATTTATACTAATCCTACACTAATCCCATATTCCTATCACATCCCCACCTGTCCCTATATATTTCCCTACCACCTACCTATACTAGGGGCAATTTATAATGGCCAATTAACCTATCAACCTGCAAGTCTTTGGCATGTGGGAGGAAACCGGAGCACCCGGAGGAAACCCACGCAGACACAGGGAGAACTTGCAAACTCCGCACAGGCAGTACCCAGAATCGAACCCTGGGTCCCTGGAGCTGTGAGGCTGCGAATGCTAACTACTGCGCCACCCTTATTGATTCTGAGGGGGCTTGACAGGGTAGATGTTGAGAGTATGTTTCCCCTCATGGGGGAATCTAGAACTATAGGTCATCCATTTAAGATGGAGATTAGGAGGAATTTCTTCTTTCAGAGAGTCGTGAATCTTTGGAATTCTCTACCTGAGAGCACTATGGAGGCTTCAAGGCTGAGACAGACAGAACGTGGAGTTGAGGCCAAGATCAGAACAACCATGATCTTATTGAATGGCGGAGCAGGCTCGAGGGGCGTATGGCCTACTCCCACACCTATTTATGTTCTTATGAATAAATAACAAATCTCAATGGAAAATTCTGCATGCTTTTAATGTCCCACATCACTTTCAATATTCCTGCATAGAATCAAAATGAGATGTACTTAACATAAAGCTTCAGAGTCCATCCGACGATGGAGGGAAAAAATATGCAAAACGTCCAACTTTATAGTTACCTGGCCCAGACATTCTGGAACATTGGCTAATTGTGCTTCTCAGGTGAAAGAAAATAATGATTTATACTAATTATTTATTTTAACATTTTGAGAATAATTAAGCCATGGGGGGTGTGGCATTGTTAATCAAGGAAAGTATTACAGCGGCAGAAAGGACGTTTGAGGACTCGTCTACTGAGGTAGTATGGGCCGAGGTTAGAAACAGGAGAGGAGAGGTCACCCTGTTGGGAGTTTTCAATCGACCTCCGAATAGTTCCAGAGATGTAGAGGAAAGGATAGCGAAGATGATTCTCGACAGGAGCGAGAGTAACAGGGTAGTGGTTATGGGGGACTTTAACTTTCCAAATATTGACTGGAAATACTATAGTTCGAGTACTTTAGATGGGTCTGTTTTTTGTCCAGTGTGTGCAGGAGGGTTTTCTGACACAGTATGTGGACAGGCCAACCAGGGGCGATGCCACATTGGATTTGGTACTGGGTAATGAACCCGGCCAGGTGTTCGATTTAGATGTAGGTGAGCACTTTGGCGATAGTGATCACAATTCGGTTAGGTTTACCTTAGCGATGGGCAGGGACAAGTATATACCGCAGGGCAAGAATTATAGCTGGGGGAAAGGAAATTATGACGCGATTAGGCAAGATTTAGGATGTGTAGGATGGGGAACGAAACTGCAGGGGATGGGCACAATCGAAATGTGGAGCTTATTCAAGGAGCAGCTAATGCGTGTCCTTGATAAGTATGTACCTGTCAGGCAGGGAGGAAGTTGTCGAGCGAGGGAGCCGTGGTTTACTCAAGAAGTTGAAGCGCTTGTCAAGAGGAAGAGGGCGGCTTATGTTAGGATGAGACGTGAAGGCTCAGTTAGGGCGCTTGAGAGTTACAAGCTAGCCAGGAAGGATCTAAAGGGAGGGCTAAGAGCAGCAAGGAGAGGACACGAGAAGTCATTGGCGGATAGGATCAAAGAAAACCCTAAGGCTTTCTATAGGTATATCAGGAATAAACGAATGATAAGAGTTAGAACAGGGCCAATCAAGGATAGTAGTGGGAAGTTGTGTGCGGAATCAGAGGAGATAGGGGAAGCGTTAAATGAATATTTTTCGTCAGTATTTACAGTAGAAAAAGAAAATGTTGCCGAGGAGATTACTGAAATACAGCCTACTAGGCTAGATGGGATTGAGATTCACAAGGAGGAGGTGTTAGCAATTTTGGAAAGTGTGAAAATAGATAAGTCCCCTGGGCCAGATGGGATTTATCCTAGGATTCTCTGGGAAGCCAGGGAGGAGATTGCAGAGCCGTTGTTGTTGATCTTTATGTCGTCATTGTCGACAGGAATAGTGCCGGAAGACTGGAGGATAGCAAATGTTGTCCCCTTGTTCAAGAAGGGGAGTAGAGACAGCCCTGGTAATTATAGACCTGTGAGCCTTACTTCGGTTGTGGGTAAAATGTTGGAAAAGGTTATAAGAGACAGGATTTATAATCATCTTGAAAAGAATAAGTTCATTAGCGATAGTCAGCACGGTTTTGTGAAAGGTAGGTCGTGCCTCACAAACCTTATTGAGTTTTTCGAGAAGGTGACCAAACAGGTGGATGAGGGTAAAGCAGTGGATGTGGTGTATATGGATTTCAGTAAGGCGTTTGATAAGGTTCCCCACGGTAGGCTATTGCAGAAAATACGGAAGTATGGGGTTGAAGGTGATTTAGAGCTTTGGATCAGAAATTGGCTAGCTGAAAGACGACAGAGGGTGGTGGTTGATGGCAAATGTTCATCCTGGAGTTTAGTTACTAGTGGTGTACCGCAAGGTTCTGTTTTGGGGCCACTGCTGTTTGTCATTTTTATAAACGACCTGGATGAGGGTGTAGAAGGGTGGGTTAGTAAATTTGCGGATGACACGAAGGTCGGTGGAGTTGTGGATAGTGTCGAAGGGTGTTGTAGGGTACAGAGGGACATAGATAGGCTGCAGAGCTGGGCTGAGAGATGGCAAATGGAGTTTAATGCGGAGAAGTGTGAGGTGATTCACTTTGGAAGGAGTAACAGCAATGCAGAGTACTGGGCTAATGGGAAGATTCTTGGTAGTGTAGATGAGCAGAGAGATCTTGGTATCCAGGTACATAAATCCCTGAAGGTTGCTACCCAGGTTAATAGGGCTGTTAAGAAGGCATATGGTGTGTTAGCCTTTATTAGTAGGGGGATCGAGTTTCGGAGCCACGAGGTCATGATGCAGCTGTACAAAACTCTGGTGAGGCCGCACCTTGAGTATTGCGTGCAGTTCTGGTCACCGCATTATAGGAAGGATGTGGAAGCTTTGGAAAGGGTGCAGAGGAGATTTACTAGGATGTTGCCTGGTATGGAAGGAAGGTCTTACGAGGAAAGGCTGAGGGACTTGGGGTTGTTTTCTTTAGAGAGAAGGAGGAGGAGAGGTGACTTAATAGAGACATACAAGATAATCAGAGGGTTAGATAGGGTGGATAGTGAGAGTCTTTTTCCTCGGATGAGGATGGCAAACACGAGGGGACATAGCTTTAAGTTGAGGGGTGAAAGATATAGGACAGATGTCAGAGGTAGTTTCTTTACGCAGAGAGTAGTAGGGGCGTGGAACGCCCTGCCTGCAACAGTAGTAGACTCGCCAACTTTAAGGGCATTTAAGTGGTCATTGGATAGACATATGGATGTAAATGGAATAGTGTAGGTCAGATGATCGGCGCAACATCGAGGGCCGAAGGGCCTGTACTGCGCTGTAATATTCTAATTCTAAAAAATGCTGTAATGTATGCCAATAATGTTCTTGTGCAATACACCTATCATTTCAAATTGTTCCCACATCTGCTGATACCTGTTACAGACGCATAACCAACAGTGTTTCATTCTTGTGTTGTATTCCTCAAAATCCAGTCTTAGGCACAACCTAAATGTGCACAGTCAAAAATCTAAATGTTTTCACTGCTGGGTGCTTTCCACAGTATAACAGACTTTTGTCAAAAGAAATAATGCTTTTATCCACCAATACGACTGAAAAGTAACCCCAACTTGGCAGCTTGAAAATTTGATACTCACTATTGTGTTTTACTAATATCACCCTAGAGACATCACAGCCTTGTTTATATCAAAAACTTGCACATTCCATTCATCCTATCACCAGCATCGCTTTCTACATATTAACAACGAGATATCAAAATACTTTTACAATTGTCTTCTGGTGGACACAGTGACCTGTCAAACTAATCTAAAGCTAGTTATTGTTGGAATTTCAACTCTAAATCTTCTATAATCAGTCAGATGTACCAAACCAATTAAAATCAGTAGAATTTTAGTCAAGCACGATGGTCGATACTTGATATTGTTCTAGTATGTCCATTTGAACTGTGAAAAATTATAGATTTGGTACTTCCAAACCTGGTTAATGCTTGCAGAGAATATTTTACGTGATGCAATGTGGCTAATTTTACAGATATAATGTGCTACCTGGCAAGTGAATGCAGATCAAATAGCATAATACACAGGAAAATGCACCGTCGAAAAATCTGTTGCACATTGGGAGAAAACAAAGGTATGCCGGGTGATATGAGCATTCAGTCTTGTCCACTGCACTCGGACTGACATCACAAGCAACATCATTCACCGAAAAGGTACTCGGCAGCATCAGCTTGATTCAACTACTAAACTATTTCAGACTCTCATTGTCTCTTATTGAAAGACAAACAGGTTCCAAAAGAAAAAAAGTTAATGAAAAAAGATAAATCTGTTCATAATTATGCATAAGATCATAAAAGAAGCACCTCAAAACTTCACTTGGCCGAGTTGTATCATTCGCCCTTGAAGGTTTCTCTGATCCATACATAAATAACTCACTTGACCAAGTGTGGATTGGATCTTTTAATGTGATTTAGAAGAGCTATACTGTTGGTTCAGTGGGGAGCAAACTCCCTGATATTCCATTTGAACCATACAGACCAGAAACATCCCAGTTTGATTCAACGCTTTTGCCTAGTTAACTGATCTCAGCCAAGACAGTAGTGGCATCATAACTGACCTCTGTGTCTGCAGTAAAGAGTGTGTTCTTGGACAGTGGTGAGAATACTTCAAAGGCTATGGGCTCTGACAACATTCGGCAATAGTACTGAAGACTTGTGCTGCAAAACTTGCCGCAGCCTTAGCCAAGCTGTTCCAGTACAGCTACAACACTGGCATCTTCCCAGCATGTGGAAAATTGCCCATATATTTCCTGTACACAAAATGCAGGACAAATCCAACCCAATCAATTACCGCCCCATCAGTAAAGTGATGGAAGGGGTTGTTGACAGTGCTATCAAGCAGCACTTGCTCAGCAAGAGCCTGCTCACTGATGCACAGTTTGGGTTACGCCAGGGCCACTCAGTTCCTGACCTCATAACAGTCTTTGTCCAAACATGGACAAAAGAACTGAACTCCAGAGGTGAGGTGAGAGTCACTGCTCTTGACATCAAAGCAGCATTTGACCGAGTGTGGCATCAAGGAGCCCTAGGAAAATTGAAGTCAATAGGAATCGGGGGGGAAACCTTCCACAGGTTGGAGTCATACCTGGCACAAAGAAAGATGATTGTGGTTGTTGGAGGTCAATCATCTCAGTCCCAGGATATCACTGCAGCAGTTCCTCACGGTAGTGTCCTAGGCCCAACCATCTTCAGCTGCTTCACCTTCACTCCATCATAAGATCAGAAGTGGGAACGTTTGCCGATGATTGCACAATGTTCACCATTCGCAACTCCTCTGATACTGAAGCAGCCCGTGTCCAGAAGCAGCAAGACTTGGACAACATCCAGGCTTAGGCTGATAAGTGGCAATTAACATTTGTGCCACACAAGTGTCAGGCAATGACCATCTCAAACAAGAGAGAATCTAACCATCTCCCCTTGACATTCAATGGCATTACCATCGCTGAATCCCCCACTATCAACATCCTGGGGGTCACCATTGACCAGAAACTGAACTGGACCAGCCACATAAATACTGTGGCTATAAAAGCAGGTCAGAGGCTGGGAATTCTGCAGCAAGTAACGCACTCCCAACTCCCCAATGCCTGTCCATCATCTACAAGGCACAAGTCAGGGGTGTGACGAGCGCAGCTCCAACAACACTCAAGAAGCTCGACACCATCCAGGACAAAGAAGCCCACTTGATTGGAACCCCATCCACCACCTTCAAGATTCACTCCCTCCACCACTGATGCACAGTGTGCACTACAGCAACTCACTAAGGCTCCTTCGACAGCACCTTCCAAACCCATGACCTCTACCATCTAGAAAGGACAAGGACAGCAGTTGCATGGGAACACCACCAGCTGCAAGTTCCCCTCCAAGCCACACACCATTCTGACTTGGAACTATATCGCCTTTCCTTCACTATCGCTGGGTCAAAATCCTGGAACTCCCTTCCTAACAGCACTGTGGGTGCACCTACGCCCCAAGGCCTGCAGCGGTTCAAGAAGGCAGCTCACCACCACCTTCTCAAGGGCAATTATGAATGGGCAACAAATGCTGTACTTGCTAGCGATGCCAAATCTCGAACGAATTTTTTAAAAAAGGACCGGGCTTGGCTACAGTGAGGCCCCCATTCCTACTGTTGAACACTTGCTGACATTTACTATTTCAGCTCATATATGAACAGTAGTCACCTGGACACTGTATTGGAGAACTGCTGGTGCCCATAAAATATACTCACGCAAAAAGAAAAAAAATTAACTAGGTTATCATCCGTGATGTTACTTGCAGACAAAGTACAATTAAAAAATGTCTCTATACCTGTCTCTCTACTGCTCTCCCATTCCATAACTTCACCTGGCTCTTTGCTCTTCTCCTCGTTGTCTTATCCATCTGCGAGCCTCACCAGGCTATTCACCTTGTAAGATGCAGCTGCGGACCCAGATCCTATTCTCATCCGACATCCGCTGAGTTTCCGGCATGGGTCACTGGATAGTGAGTAGGATAAGAAACTTTGGCTGATGTTCCCTCTATCTCAGGTTAGGGTCCGGTTGCAAACCCTCCCGGATGGTATGGAAAATCGCCAGGAATGGAAGATTAATCTCAGGCACTGTTGCTAGAAATCCAGGCTAAAATAGAGTTGGAACTTTGCACGTGTGCACTTTCTTTGCCTGCTCGCGGGTGATCTCCTAGATCTTGGAACCACTTGCATGACAGATGCTGGCACTAAAGTAGGAGCTGCAACTTAAAGGTAAAATGCAGAAACATTTGCAAATTATGGGTAAGCACTACAGGATCAAATGTAGCGTGATCAAATCTCCAGGGATACCTCCAACCCGACTTGGAACCTTAAAGCCAGATCCAATTAGAATTCAAAACATTGCCCTCAGGAATCATCTGGTGATTAATTAACAAGTTCCGAATCAAGCCCGTGCACAGGAAATCACTGTTGTGCATTAAATTGGGGAAATATTACTTAGCAATAGGGATGGAATGAAATTCTGCAATGTACACAAAGTCTTGAAAAATTTTGAATTCCTGGTAATTGCTTTCATCATGATCTCAATCTCTACTTCTTAACTCCATTCCTCACTAGTCACAAGCTGAACCCACATTTATCCATCCTCGACCACTCTGCAGACTTTGACACCTTCCCTTCTAACACCTCTCCTATATTGTCCAGCTCAATCAGACTGCCCAAAGCCATTGCCTTCAGCCCCGATCAACTACTCAATACCCTCACCATTGCTCCATTCCCCTCCCAAGCCACTCTCTCAGGCTAAAGCAAACTGTTCACAACCCTGAAACCCTATTTGACCTCAAGACCTTGAGCTGAGTTTCTGACTCTATATCCTCACTATTACGAATTCTGCCTGCTTTCATCTCAGCAACATTGCTTGCTTCAACCACTGCCTCAGCCCATCATCTGCTGCTGAGTTCCTCATTCACGCCAGTGCTACCTCCAGACTTGACTATTTCAATGCTCTCCTGGCTGGCTTGCTATCTTTTACCCACCATAGACTTCAACTCATTCGAAACTCTGCTATCCATATCCAAATATCCACCATAAGTGCCAAGCGTGACCACCACCAATAAAAGGGTCTAACCAACATCCACTGATCATTCAACAGCATCTGGTCAATGGTAACCCTCAGGATGTTGATAGCAGGGCATTCAGTGATGCTAATGCCATTGAATGTCATGGGGAGATGGTTTGATTCTCTCTTGTTGGAGATGGTCATTGTCTGGCAGTTGGGTGGCATAAATGTAACTTGCCACTTATCAACTCATGTCTGAATGTTGTCCAGGTCTTGCTGCATGTGGGCACGGACTGCTTCAGTAATTGAGGAGTTGCAAATACGGAACACTGTGCAATCATCAGCAAACATTCCTCTTCTGACCTTGTGTTGGAGGGAAGGTCACTGATGAAGCAGCTGAGATAATTGGCCTCCAACAACTACAACTATCTTCTTTTGTGCCAGGTTTGACTCCAACCTGTGGAGAACACCCCCGCCCATTGACTTGAATTTTGCTAGGGCTCCTTGATGCCATACTAGGTTAAGTGCTGCCTTGTCAAGGGCAGTCACTCATAACTCATCTCGAATTGAGGTCTTTTGTCCATGTTTGGACCAAAGTTGTAATGAGGTCTGGTGCGGAGTTGCCCTGGTGGAACCCAAACTGAGCACTGGTGAGGAGGTTGTTGCTGAGTAAGTGCCGGACACCTTCCATCACTTTGCTAACGATAGAGGAGATTAGACTGATGGGGCAGTAATTGACTGGATTGGATCTGTCCTGCTTTTTGTGAACGGGGCATACTGGGGCAATTTTCCATATCGTCGATTTGATGCCTGTGTTGTAGCTGTACTGGAACAGCTTGGCTAAGGGCACAGCTAGTTCGAGGGCACAAGTCTTCAGTACTAAAGACAGGATGTTGTCAGGGTCCATAGCCCTTGCTGTATCCAACTCCTTTAGCCATTTCTTGATATCACGTGGAATGAATCAAATTGGCTGAAGACTGGTATCTATGATGGTGGGGATCTCAGGAGAGGGCCAAGATGGATCATGGACTCAGCACTTCTGGCCGAAGATGGTTGCAAATGCTTCAGCCTGGTCTTCGGCACTGATCTGCTGGGCTACCCAATCATTGAGGATAGGGGATGTTTTGGAGCCTCCTCCTCCAGTTAGTTGTTTAATTGTCCACAACTGGATGCTGTACTTGCTAGCGATGCCAAATTTGTTGATTATTTGGCTCTGTCTTTAGCATGCTGCTTCTGCTGTTTAGCATGCATGTAATCTTGTGTTGTAGCTTCACCAGGTTGGCACCACACCTGTAGGCATGCCTGGTGCTGCTCCTGGCACACTCTCCTACACTTCTCATTGAACCAGGATTGGTCCCCTGGTTTGCTGGTAATGGTAGAGTGAAGGGTATGCCAGGCCATGAGGTTACAGCTTGTGGTGACTACAATTCGCCTCATGGATGCCCAAGATCTGTTCTGAGTCTATCCCATTTAGTGCAGTGGTAGTGCCAAACAACACAAAGGAGTCAATATGAAGACAGGACTTGATCTCTACAATGACTAGTGCAGTAGCCACTCCGACCAATACTGTCATGGACAGATGTGACAGGTAGATTGGAGAGCATGAGGTCAAGTTGGCTCTTCTCGCATCGGTTTTCACCCCACTTCCCACGGGCCAAGTCTGGCAGATATGTCCTTTATACCGTGGCCAGCTCAGACAGTAGTGGCACTACCGAGCCACTCTTGGTGAGAGATATATATAAAAGGCCCCACAGTTTGTGCCCTTGCTACCCTCAGTGCTTTTTCCAAGTGGTGTTCAATTTGGAGGAGCACTGATTCAGCAGCTGAGGGAGGGCAGTAGGTGGTAATCAGCAGAGATTTCCTTGTCCTTGTTTGACCTGATGCCATGAGATTTCATGGGGTCTGGAGTCAATATTGAGGACTCCCAAGGAAACTCGCTCACAACTGTATACTATTGTGCCGCCGCTACCTCTGCTGGGTATGTCCTGTCCCAACGGTGGCGATGGAGGTATCTGGAACACTGACTGTAAGGTATGATTCAGTGAGTATGACTGTCAGGCATTTGCTAGACTAGCCTGTGGGACTGCTCTCCCAATTTTGGCACGTTTCCTGCAGTTGGTAGGAGTACTTTGCAGGGTCGGCTGGGCAGGGTGTGTTGTTGTTTGTTGCCTAGGTCGATGCTGGGTGGTCTGTCTGATTTTCTTATTTGATTTTTCTGTGAAAGTTTGATACAACTGAGTGCCTTGCTAGACCATTTCAGAGGGCAGTTAAGAGTCATTGCTGTGGGTCTGAAGTCACATGTAGGTCAGACCAGGTAAGGACAGCAGATTTCTTCCCCTGAAGGACATTAGTGAAGCAGATGGGATTTTACAACAATCTGGTAGTTTCATGATTATTAATAAAGACGAGTATTTTATTCTGGAATTGAACTCATGTTTCTAGGCCTCTGGATTATTAGTCCAGTAACATTACTACTATGTTACCATCCATTAACTTAGACACTTTAGCTTCTGTATTGCTCTCATAATTAAGAATATCTGACAACTAGGTAAATTTTGGCAACTTACTCAGAATATTGAACAGAAAATCTTTTATAAAAGAAGTTGGTTACTGGATCTACCCTGTGCTTTTACATGATCTTTCTCACAACTTTGAGAAATATTTTAATTAATTGTACTAGAATATTTTGCACTGGTTGTGGATGTCATTGGCCAATTCATCCACCTTTACATGACATATCCTCAGGTGAGGGTCCCACTCCCCTCCTCCAGTCATTCATCCGCCTGTAGCTGCTGTAACTTCCTGAAGATGGACAGGTCCATCACGCCATACCATTTACCGTCATTATGGTAACAGGTTTTAACACCTGTTCAATTCTGGGCACCAACACTTTCGAAGATGTGAAGGTCTTAAGAAGAGCGAAGAGATTTACTAGAATGGTGTTAAGGGAAGAGGAACTTAGTTACATTGAGAAGCTGGGATTGTTCGCCTTAGAGCACAGAAGATTAAGGTGAAATTTAGTAGACGTGTTCAAAATCAGGAATGGTTTTGATAGTTTCTCTAGAGTAAATAAATAATCAGAAACTATTTCCAGTGGCAGAAGGATCAATAACCACAGGAGATATGTGGAAACATTTGTTTTAATATAATAAACACAGCAAGTTATGACCTGGAATGCACCGTCTGAAAGGGTGGTGGAAGCTGATTCAATGGTACATTCAAAAGAATTGAAGGGCTGAAAAATTATAGGGCTATGGGGCAAGAGTAGGTGAGTGATATTAATTGAATAGCTGTACTGAAGAGCTGGCACAGGCATGATGGACTGAAGGGCCTCTTTCTGTGCTGTATCATTCTATGATTCTTCCATCATACTCTCAGGCTCTTTTATCAACTCCCATACAACATGTATTTATAAAGCATAATAAAATGTCCCAAACTTTCACAGGAACATAATAAAGCAAAACTTGAGATTGGGCCACATAAGATGATATTAGGGCAGATGACCAAAACTTTGGTTGAAGAGGCAGGTTTTAAGCAGGCCTCAAACACTCATTCCAGTGAGACAGCAATTACTAGTACTTCTCCCAACTCCTCCTTCATTTTGCCAGATTTTCCATCCATCCATACCCTTCTGCTACTCTTTTTATTGCCATTTACATAGCCTCCGGGTCTCAGATATATCTTTATCTGGAATGCACTGCCTTGATATGGTGATGGAAGCAGATGCAATGGTAACTACAAAAAAAGAATTGGAGACGTACTCGCAAGGCAATCGGGAAAGATCAGGGGAGTGGAACTAATTGGATAGGTCTTTCAAAGAACCAGCACAGGCATGATAGCTGAATGGCTCTTTGAGCTGTATGATTCTATTTCTTTAGTTTCTCTTGTTATTGCCTCCTTTTGTCACATTATGATTTCTGTCAGTTAATTATCTCCTATCCTCCACCTCACCACAGACCATTCTATTTTTCACGACTGCCACTTTTTGTGGCTCCAGAAACTTTTCATCTGTAACCTCTCCCAGTTCTGACAAAAGGTCATCAACCTGAAATGTTAACCATACCTTCCTCTCTCCAGACACTGCCTGACCTGCTTAATGCTTTCAGCATTTTCTGGTTTTATTGTAGAAAGACTAAGAGGAGGTCTGAAGAAAAATCAGCAGAGAACACAAGGGGCAATAAACACAATGAATTGCTGTTTCAGACAGCCAGTATGGACACGACAGGCTGAATGGCCTCCTTCTGTGCTGTAATCAATGATTAAAAGCAAAATAGTTAAAGATAGCATAGGGCTGATTACAAATGAAAAGGGAAATATTCTTATGGAGGATGAAGGAATGGTGGAAATTCTAAATGAATACTCTGCCTAAATTTTCACAGAAAGTTGTGTTAGGGTACAAGAGTAGGAGGTGGAGAACTATAGAAAAAAGCAATACTGAAAAAAAATTGGAGAATTTTTGAAGGGTGAAAGGCTCAAGGTCCTAATAGCATGCATCCCAGGTTGCCAGAGTAGACAGCAGATGCTCAGAATAGAATCTTTTAAATGCCTTTGGATATGGAAGCTAGACCCAAAGACTGCAGGCTTGCCAATATTACACTGTTGCAAAATAACAAGAGTGAACAACAACTTGTATGTATTTAGTGCCTTTAACCAAAGTCCCAAGGCACTTCATAGGCAAAATTTGACACCAAGTCATGTAACGGCAGATAGCCAAGAGCTTGGTCAAAGAGGAATCCTGCACGAAATTCTGTTCATCCATTACCCCTATCCTCACTGACCTACATTGGCTCCTAGACCCCCATATTTAACCTCCACCATCCCTACAGCCTCTACGCAAGAATTTTACATTCCTCCAACTCAAGCCTCCTGTGAATCTGCCATGCCCTTCGCCACCATTGGCAGCTGTGTCTTCCCAACTTTAGAATTTTAGTCACCTCTCCCATTATCTCCCTCTTTAGCTCAACATCCATTCTTGTCATTACACTTTGGTGAAGCACCTTGGGATGTTTTCCTATGTTAAAGGTGCTACATAAATGCAGGAAGTTGTAATAGTTAGCTATATTTACCAGGTTCTTTTACATTGGTGCCTGTTGAGGTTAGAATTGCTGAAGAGCAGTTTCCTTGCGATAGCTCCCTACATAAAACCAGCTCCTTTATTCCTGTGGCAGGATCTGGACCCACTTTTTTGAGGGCTGACAATTCCGCATTTAGGATAATGCAATGAAACGGAGTATAAATATCATGATTTTGCCATTCGTGGATACAAAGAGAAGCTGTACTTCGTGAATTGATAAATTTCCTGTGGGGAAATGCATGCTGACAATTTTGTTCCAGTAAGTAATGCATTTAAACTTTTGCAGACTTCACTACCACTAACTGAACCACAGGTCTGGAAAAGGCTGGCACTAGTAGTGTCAGATGACTAACCTTGTCAATGATCAGAGCTCTGATGTAACTGGTGGCTGCAGAGTATGAACAAGTGACGTTCATGGTTCAAATTTTGTGACAAGTGAATTCTGAAAAATACTGTGTGAAAACCTGGAAATGATTTAGGTTTTGGTGATCAGGTGAGCTTATCAGTGACACATTCTCTGGAGTTGCTTGGAAAATGAGTTGTGACCTCCAATGCAAACCAGTGTCACTCCTACCGGTCCATCTAAAATGGAGCCAAAAGATTAGAAAAACTAGAGTTGCAGAGGAAAGAGGACAATTACTGCTGTCTGCAGTAGCACAAATATAGGAGGAAACATAATGCAAGTCAGCTGGCTACAACTTATGGACCAATAGTTCCATTTGAATGTAAAATGTTTGAAATGTCTGAGGAGGGGAGGCGGTGACGTAGTGGTATTATCACTGGACTAGTAACCCAGAGACCCAGGGTATTGATCTGGGGACATGGGTTCGAATCCCACCACAGCAGAAGGTGGAATTTGAATTTTATTAATAAATCTGGAATTAAAAGCTGGTCTAATGATGGCCATGAAACCATTGTCGATTGTTGTAAAAACCCATCTGGTTCACTAATGTCCTTTAGGGAAGGAAATTGGCTGTCCTTACCTGGTCTGGCATAAATGTGACTCCAGACCCACAGCAATGAGGTTAACTCTTACATGCCCTCTGAAATGGCCAGGCAAGCCACTCAGTTGTACCTAACCACGACAAAGTCAATAAAAAGGAATGAAACTGGATGGACCACCCGGCAATCGACCTGGGCACCAGAAACAACAACGGCAAACCCAGCCCTGTCGACCCTGCAAAGTCCTCCTTACTAACATCTGGGGCTTGTGCCAAAGTTGAGAAAGCTGTCCCACAGACTACTCAAGCAACAGCCTGAAATAGTCATACTCACGGAATCACACCTTACAATGTCCCGGACACTGCAATCACTATCCCCAAGTATGTCCTGTCCCACCGGCAGGACATACCCAGCAGAGGAGGCGGGACAGTGGAAATACAGTAGGGAGGGAGTTGCCCTGGGAGTCCTCAACATCGACACTGGACCCCATGAAGTCTCATGGCATCAGGTTAAGCATGGGCAAGGTAACCTCCTACTGATTACCACCTACCGCCCTCCCTCAGCTGATGACTCAGTACTCCTCCATGTTGAACAGCACTTGGAGGATGCACCGAGGGTGGCAAGGGCACAAAATGTACTCTGGGTGGGGGACTTCAATGTCCATCACCAGGAGTGGCTCGGAAGCACCACTACTGACCGAGCTGGCCAAGTCCTAAAGGACATAGCTGCTAGACTGGGTCTGCAGCAGGTGGTGAGAGAACCAAAAGGGAGAAACATACTTGACCTTGTTCTCACCAATCTGCCTGCCGCAGATGCTTCTGCCCATGACTGTATTGGTAGGAGTGACTACCGCACAGTCCTTGTGGAGACAAAGTCTCGCCTTCACATTGAGGATACCGTCCATCGTGTTGTGTGGCATTACCACCGTGCTAAATGGGATAGATTTCGAACAGAGCTAGCAATGCAAAACTGGGCATCTATGAGGCACTGTGGGCCATCAGCAGCAGCAGAATTGTACTCAACCACAATCTGTAACCTCATGGCCCGGCATATCCCCCACTCTACCATTACCATCAAGCCAGGAGACCAGCCCCGGTTCAAAGAAGAGTGCAGGATGCGATGCCAGGAGGAGCACCAGGCATACCTCAAAATGAGGTGTCAACCTGGTGAAGCTATAACCCAGGACTACTTGCATGCCAAACTGCGTAAGCAGCATGCAATAGACAGAGCTAAGCGATCCCATAACCAACGGATCAGATCTAAGCTCTGAGGTCCTGCCACATCCAGTCGTGAATGGTGGTAGACAATTCAACAACTAACTGGAGGAGGTGGCTCCACAAATATCCCCATCCTCAATGATGGGGGAGCCCAGCACATCAGTGTGAAAGATAAGGCAGAAGCATTTGCAACAATCTTCAGCCAGAAGTGCCAAGTTGATGATCCATCTCGGCCTCCTCCTGAAGTCCCCAGCATTACAGATGCCAGATTTCAGCCAATTAGTTTCACTCTGCGTGATATCAAGAAACGACTGAAGGCACTGAATACTACAAAGGCTATGGGTCCTGACAATATTCCGACAATAGTACTGAAGACCTGTGCTCCAGAACTTGCCGCACCCCTAGCCAAGCTGTTCCAGTATAGCTACAATACGGACATCTACCCGGCAATGTGGAAAATTGCCCAGGTATGTCCTGTACACAAAAAGCAGGACAAGTCCAACCCGGCCAATTACCGCCCCATCAGTCTACTCTCAATCAGCAGCAAAGTGATAGAAGGTGTCATCAGCAGTGCCATCAAGCAGCACTTGCTTAGCAATAACCTGCTCAGTGATACCCAGTTTGGGTTCTGACAGGGCCACTCAGCACCTGACCTCATTACAGCCTTGGTTCAAACATGGACAAAAAAGAGCTGAACTCAGGAGGTGAGGTGAGAGTGACTGCCCTGGACATCAAGGCAGCATTTGACTGAGTATGGCATAAAGGAGCCCTAGCAAAACTGGAGTCAATGGGAATCAGGGAGGAAACTCTCTGCTGGTTAGAGTCATACCTAGCACAAAGGAAGATGGCTGTTGTTGTTGGAGGTCAATCATCTGAGCTCCAGGACATCACTGCAGGAGTTCCACAGGGTAGTGTCCTAGGCCCAACCATCTTCAGATGCTTCATCAATGATCTTCCTTCAATCATAAAGTTAGAAGTGGGGCTGTTCACTGATGATTGCACAATGTTCAGCACCATTCGTGACTCCTCAAATACTGAAGCAGTCCGTGTAGAAATGCAGCAAGACCTGGACAATATCCAGGCTTGGGCTGATAAGTGGCAAGTAACATTTGCGCCACACAAGTGCCAGGCAATGACCATCTCCGACACGAGATAATCTAACCATCTCCCCTTGACATTCAATGGCATTACCATCACTGAATCCCCACTAACATCCTAGGGGCCACCATTGACCTGAAACTGAACTGGAGTAACCATATAAATACCGTGGCTACAAGAGCAGGTCAGAGGCTAGGAATCCTGTGGCGAGTAACTCACCTCCTGACTCCCCAAAGTCTGTCCACCATCTACAAGGCACAAGTCAGGAGTGTGATGGAATACTCTCCACTTGCCTGGATGGGTGCAGCTCCAACAACACTCAAGAAGCTCGACACCATCCAGGACAAAGCAGCCCGCTTGATTGGCACACCATCCACAAACATTCACTCCCTCCACCACCGACGCACAGTGGCAGCAGTGTGTATCATCTACATCTACGTATCTAACCGCTACGAAGTCAATAAAAACAGCACTGTGGGTGTACCTACTCCACATGGACTGCAGCGGCTCAAGAAGGCAGCTCACCACCACCTTCTCAAGGGCAATTAGGGATGGGCAATAAATGCTGGCCTGGCCAGCGATGCCCACATCCCATGAATGAATAAAAAAAGATGCACTGCAGCAACGCACCAAGGCTCCTTAGATAGCACCTTCCAAACCTGTGACCTCTACCACCTCGAAGGACAAGAGCAGCAGAACATCACCACCTGCAAGTTCCCATCCAAGACACACACCATCCTGACTTGGAACTATAATCGCCATTCCTTCACTGTCGCTGGGTCAAAATCCAGGAACTCCCTTCCTAACAAGACTCTGGGTGTACCTACCTCACATGCACTGCAGCGGTTCAAGAAGGCAGCTCACCACCACCTTCTCAAGGGCAATTAGGGATGGGCAATCAATGCTGGCATAGCCAGTGACACCCACTTCCCATGAATGAATAAAAAAGTTAAAAGGTTGTAAAAACCAAAAATGTTGGAAATTGTCCTTTCAGATTTTTCAGCACTTGCAGTTATTTTTCCCTCGAAGCATCAGTGGCGCAGTGGTTAGCACCGCAGCCTCACAGCTCCAGCGACCCGGGTTCAATAGTGGGTACTGCCTGAGTTGAGTTTGCAAGTTCTCCCTGTGTCTGCGTGGGTTTCCTCCGGGTGCTCCGGTTTCCTCCCACAGCCAAAAGACTTGCAGGTTGATAGGTAAATTGGCCATTATAAATTGCCCCTAGTATAGGTAGGTGGTAGGGGAATATAGGGACAGGTGAGGATGCGGTAGGAATATGGGATTAGTGTAGGATTAGTATAAAATGGGCTGTTAATGGTCGGCACAGACTCGGTGGGCTGAAGGGTCTGTTTCAGTGCTGTAACTCTAAATCTAAAAAAATCAGACTGTGCAAGGTTTCAAAACTTCAACATCCGAATCAAGTTTTTAGTTTTGACTGTCTCGCAACAAATAAGGGGACCTTTAGTGGGCTCCAAAAGCCATTCCTTTTCCCATTAATTTTAATCAAGGAATATTGAATTACTTTTGTCTGATCATCAGGTTAGTCTCCAATCTGACTCATCCATGTCTTTCTCAGTTCTAGTTTAAACATTTGGCCGATTGTGAGCATCTCCAAACATTGGACAACAGCACCAGCTCATCTGCTGATATTTAAGTTATCAACCATAAGGTCTTCATACAATCATTGGGTGATGGAACTCAGATCTTCAAGGCAATAGGTGGTATTTTCTTTGTTTGTATCTCCCCCACTGAGAAGACAGCATTAATGGATCAAATACTGTGCACACGAAAGAAGTCCAAGAGGGAACATGTCCTGCACATTAGATCTTTCTTTTAGTGTATCTTTCCTACAAAATTGGCAAATGGTTACAATAGTTTGAGTTGCGTTTTGATTTTCCAAACGTATCATCCGATTTTGCTACATTTTACATCAAGTGCATCAACATTAACAGAATTTCTTATCCACAGCTGTTACATAAGTTTCTACATTCACTTGAAAAAGCCCTTCTAAACACTCCTGCAGGGGATGCAGAGACGAAGTGGGTCCACATCAGAGATGCCATCTATGACTCAGCAGTGACCACTTTTAGCAAACGTGAGAAGCAGAATGCAGACTGGTTTCAATCTCACTTTGAAGAGCTGGAATCTGTCAAAGCCTCTAAGCGCACTGCACTGTTGAACTACAAGAAAGTCCCCAGCGAGTTAACATCCTGAGCACTTAAAGTAGCCAGAAGCGCTGCACAAAGAACAGCCAGGCGCTGGGCAACACCTATGCAGTCGTATTCAGCTGGCCTCCGACACCGGAAACATCAGAGGAATGTATGATGGCATTGAGAGCGCTTTTGGGCCAACCATCAAAAAGATCGCCCCTCTCAAGTCTAAATCAGGGGAAACGATCACTGACCAACGCAATCAAATGGACCGCTGGGTGGAGCACTACCTAGAACTGTACTCCAGGAAAATTGCTGTCACTGATACCGCCCTCAAATGCAGCCCAGTCTCTGCCAGTCATGGATGAGCTGGACGAACAGCCAACAAAATCAGAACTCAGTGATGCCACTGATTCTCTAGCCAGTGGAAAAAGCCCCTGGGAAGGACGGCATTACCCCTGAAATAATCAAGAATGGCAAGCCTGTTATACTCTCAGCACTCCATGAACTGCTTTGCCTGTGCTGGGACGAGGGAGCAGTACCACAATGCCAATATCAATCACCCTTTATAAGAACAAGGGTGACCGCAACAACTACCGTGGAATCTCCCTGCTGAGCATAGTGGGGAAAGTCTTCGCTCGAGGCATTTTACACAGACTCCAGAAGCTGGCTGAGCGTGTCTACCCAGAGGCACAGTGCAGCTTTCGAGCAGAGAGATCCATCATTGACATGCTGTTCTCCCTTCGCCAGCTACAGGAGAAATGCCGCGAACAACAGATGCCCCTCTACGTTGCTTTCATTGATCTCACCAAAGCCTTTGACCTTGTCAGCAGACGTGGTCTCTTCAAACTACTAGCAAAGATAGGATGCCCACCAAAGCTACTAAGTATCAACACCTCATTCCATGACAATATGAAAGGCACAATTCAGCATAGCGGCACGTCATCAGACCCCTTTCCCATCCTGAGTGGCGTGAAACAGGGCTGTGTTCTCACACATACACGGTTTGGGATCTTCTTCTCACTGCTGCTCTCACATGCGTTCAAGTCTTCAGAAGAAGGAATTTTCCTCCACACAAGATCAGATGGCAGGTTGTTCAACCTTGCCCGTCTTAGAGCGAAGACCAAAGTACGGAAAGTCCTCATCAGGAAACTCCTCTTTGCTGATGATGCTGCATTAACAACACAAAGAAGAGAGTGTCTGCAGAGTCTCATCGACAGGATTGCGGCTGCCTGCAATGAATTTGGCCAAACCATCAGCCTCAAGAAAACGAACATCATGGGACAGGACCTCAGAAATGCTCCAACCATCAATATCGGCGACCATGCTCTGGAAGTGGTTCAAGAGTTCACCTACCTAGGCTCAACTATCACCAGTAACCTGTCACTCGATGCAGAAATCAACAAGCGCATCAACTGCTATGTTCAGACTGGCCAAGAGGGTGTGGGAAAATGGCGCACTGACACTGTGGCGCACCACAAAAGTCAGAGTGTTTCAAGCCTGTGTCCTCAGTACCTTGCTCTACGGCAGCAAGGCCTGGATAACGTATGTCAGCCGAGAGCGACATCTTAACTCATTCCATCTTCGCTGCTTCCGGAGAATCCTTGGCATCAGGTGGCAGGACCATATCTCCAAAGCAGAAGTCCTCGAGGCGGCCAACATCCCCAGCATATACACCCTACTGAGCCAGTGGCGCTTGAGATGGCTTGGCCATGTGAGCCGCATGGAAGATGGCAGGATCCCCAAGGATGCATCGTGCAGGGAGCTCGTCACTAGTATCAGACCCACCAGCTGTCCCAGAATCTGCTTTAAAGACGTCTGCAAACGTGACATGAAGTCCTGTAACATTGACCACAGGTCGTGGGAGTCAGTTGCCAGTGATCGCCAGAACTGGCAGACAGTCATTAAAGCGGGGCTAAAGAGTGGCACGTCAAAGAGACTTAGCAGTTGGCAGGAAGAAAAGACAGAAGCGCAAGGAGAGAGCCAACTGTGTAACAGCCCCGACAACCAATTTTATCTGCAGCGCCTGTGGAAGAGTCTGTCACTCTAGAATTGGCCTTTATCGCCACTCCAGGCGCTGCTCCACAAACCACTGACCACCTCTCGGCGCTTACCCATTGTCTCTCGAGACAAGGAGGCCAAAGAAGGCTCATCATTATAAATATAATTCAGCATCTTCAGCAAGCGGAGCAAAATACTATTAAAAAGGAAACAATGTAAGCTGAAGTTCAAGCCCAGTTTGCTTCAGGCAGTGCCAATATATAAACCTGAACAATTTTGTCCAATTATGCTGCATCGGTTTGGAATCAACGGATTCATTCTGCTGCACCTTCTCAGCAATAAGCCTAGTTGACATTAAACTTGTTCATGGCAGGATAGGCTTGGGGCAGAACTCAACTTCTGAAAGTTTACTAGATTATAGCAGATGCATTCCAAGGGCTTTTTAGAAGCATAAATTGATTTTACTTACAACAATTGGCATTAACATAGCACCTTTAACACACAAATTGTAACACTGAGCCACATAAAGATATTAGGCCAGGTGGCCAAAAGATTGGTCAATGAGCTAAGTTTTAAGGAGGAGAGGTGGAGAGGGGCAGAGGGTTAGGGAGGGAATTCCAGACCTTCGGGTCTAGCAGGCTGCATGCATGGCCTCCAATAGTGGAGCGATTAAAAATCTAGCATGCTCAAGGGGCCAGAATTAAAGGAGCAAAGATATCGCGAAAGCTTGCAGGTCTGGAGGAAGTACCAGAGAGAGGGAGGAGGTAACAGAGAGAGGGAATTGAAAACAAGGATGGAGTATTCAAAATTGAGGCAATTCAGCGAGCATAGGGATGATGGTTGAACAGGACTTGGTGCAGTTTAGGATACAGGCATCAGCAGTGTTTTGGTCGAGGGTGGAAGATGGAAGGCCAGCCAGGACAGCATTGGAATAGTCAAGTCGAGGAGGTAGCAAAGGCATGGATCAGGATTTCAGCTGTTGGGCTGAGTCACAGGCAGAGAAAGGCAATGTTACAGAGATGAAAATAGGTGGTCTTGGCGATAAGACAGATATAGAGTCGGAAGCTGAGCTGAGGGTCAAATAGGATGCCAAAATTGTGACCGGTCAAATTCAGTTTCAGCCAATGACCAAGGGAGAGGGACGGAATTGGTGGCTAGGGAACAGAGTTTGTGGCAGATCAAAGATAATGGCTTTATTCTTCCCAATACTTAAGAGGAAATTTATGTTCATCAATTACAGGATGTCAGACAAGCAGCATGAAAAAGAAAGACCCCCAAAGTGCTTTACAGCCGAGAAAGCGACAAATCTGAGGCATAGAACCATAGAAAAATTACAGCACAGAAGGAGGCCATTCAGCCCGTTGTGTCCACGTCAGCTGAAAAAAAAACTAGCCGCCCAATCTAATCCCACTTTCCGGCACCTGGTCCACAGCCTTGCCAGCTACAGCATTTCAGGTACATATCCTTTTTAAAAGAATTGAGGGTTTCTTGGCACTGAATTCCAGATACCCACCACCCTCTGGGTGAAAAAGTTTTTCCTCATGTTCCCTCCAATCACCTTAAATCTGTGTCCCCTGGTAATTGACCTCTCCGCTTGGGGAAAACAGGTCCTTCCTGTCTACTCTATCTAGGCCCCTCAATTTTGTACACCTCTATGAAGTCACCCCTCAGCTTCCTAAGGAAAACAATCCTAGCTGATCCAATCTTTCCTCATAGCTGCAACTTTCAAGCCCTGGCAACATTCTTGTAATCTTCTCTGCATTCTCTCCTGTAATGTGGTGACTAGAACTGTACGCAATACTTCAACTGTGGCCTAACCAGTATTTTATACAGTTCCAGCATTACATCCCTGCTTTTGAATTCTATACCTCGGCCAATAAAGGAAAGCATTCCATATGTCTTCTTCACCACTCTGTCTACTTGTCCTTCAGGGACCTGTGGACATGCACTCCAAGGTCTCTTACTTCTTCAATGGAGGGTTTTGAGAGAGGTGGTGGTAAAGGTAGAGCTGGCTGTTGTCAGCGTACACATGGAACCTGACATTTTGCTTTCAGATGTTGTTGTTGAGGGGCAGCATGCAGATGTGAAATAGGAGGGGTCCAAGGATAGATCCTTGGAGGTCACCAGAGGTAATGGTACAAGAGTGAGAAGAGAAGCAATGCTACTGATTCTCTGGCTATGGCAGGATAGAGGAATGGAACCATGCAACGGTAGTTCTATTCAGCTCGACGACAGTGGAGAGGCATTGGCGGAGGATGGTGTGGTCAACTGACAAAGGTTAAGAATCATAGAACCATAGAAAAGTTACGGCACAGCACGTTTGCGCTGGCTGAAAAAACTAGCCACCCATTCTAATCCCACCTTCCTGCACCTGGTCTGTAGCCTTGCAGGTTACAGTACTTCAGGTATGAGGAGACATAGTTTACTGCAGTCAATGTAATTTGTAATTTTGATAGGGACCGTTTCAGTGCTGTGCCAGGGGTGGAAACTGAATGTAGGAGTTCAAACATGAAGCTGCAGGCACAGATTTGGGAGGTAACAACATGTTCAAGGATTTTGAAGAGGAAAGGGAGGTTGGAAATGGGGCAGTAGATTGCAAGGACAAAAGGGAACAAAGGTTTTTGTTTAAAAAAGGAGAGCGATGATGACAACAGATTTGAAGGGCAGAGGGACAGACAGTACCTGAGGAGAGGAAACCTTTAACGATATTAGTGTAATACTAATAGGTATCCAAGCAATACTACAATTGGTTATTTCTTTGATTTCACCAGAAAAGGGACAAAGTAGGTGCAAACAGTATTGTTTCCATTCGTTCATTATTCAGAATGACTGATCAAAGCAGAATCCTGTTTAAGCACATATCTAGAAAGTAGTATTCTCATGCTCTCAGTTTAGTACAAACTTACTTTTACATACTAAATCTCCTTTCAATGGCAAAGAATCATTTTTTAAGCCTTTACTCTGATGCCTAGCCACCGACTCCATGTCTCTCCCAGACCACTGATGGAGGCTGAACCAGACTGTTTTCAACCTCAACAACTTGTATTCATATAGCGCCTTTAGCACAATAAAACGTCCCAAGGTGCTTTACAGGAACATTATAAAACAAAACGACACCGAGCCGCATAAGGAGATATTAGGGCAGATGACCAAAGGCTTGGTCAATTAGGTAGGCTTTAAGGAGTGTCAAAGGACAAAAGAGAGATGGAGAAGCAGAGTTTTAGGGAGGCAATTGCAGACCAACGGTGGAGCAATTAAAATTGGGGACGCTCATGAGAGCAGAATTAGAGGAGCACAGATATCGGAGGGTTGTAGGGCTTTAGATTACAGATATAGGGAGGGGCCAGGCTAAGGAGGGATTTGAAAACAAGGATGAGAATTTTAAATAGAGGAATTGTTTAACCGGAAAACAGAGTAGGTCAGAGAACATACGGGTGATGGGTGAATGGTATCTGGTGTGCGTAGGACAATACAGCAGAGTTTTGGAATACCGCAGGTTTATGGAGGGTAGAATGTAGGAGGCTGGCAAGGAAGGCATTAAAATAGTCAAGTCTGAAGATAACAAACACATGATCAGGGTTTCAGCAACTGAACACTTGAGGCAGGGGCAAAGACAGGTGATGTTACAGAAGTCAAAATAGGTGGCCTTAGTGACAGCGCAGAGGTTCAGCCTCAGACTGTTGCTAGGGAGAGGGATAGAATCAGTGGCGAGGGAGCAGAGTTAGTGGTGGGAACCAAAATGGCTTCAGTCTTTCCAATATTTAATTGGAGGAAATTTCTGCTTATCCAGTACTGGACGTTAGATATAAAAACAAGAAATGCTGGAAGTACTCAGCAGGTCTGGCAGCATCTATGGAGAGAGAAGCAGAGTTAACGTTTCAGGTCAGAGACCCTTCTTCAGAACTGGCAAATATTAGAAATGTGAAAGGTTACAAGCAAGTAAAGCAGGGGTGGGGCAAGGGATAACAAAGGAGAAGGTGTAGATAGGACAAGGTCAGAGAATAGCTGACCAGAAGGTCATGAGGCAGAGGCAACAATATGTTAATAGTGTGTTGAAAGACAAAGCATTAGTACAGGTAGGGTGTTAACAGACTGAAAATTGAACAGCAGCAAGTACAAACATGAAAAAAACAGCGGGTAAGCAAACTGAACAAACTAAGATGAAATAAAATAAACAAAAAATATAAGAAAAAATAATTAAAAATGAAAGTAAAATGGGGGGCCCGTCATGTTCTGAAATTATTGAACTCAACGTTCAGTCCGGCAGGCTGTAGTGTGCCTAATCGGTAAATGAGATACTGTTCTTTGAGCTTGCGTTGATGTTCACAGGAACACTACAGCAATCCCAGGACAGAGATGTGAGCATGAGAGCAGGGGGGAGTCTTGAAATGGCAAGCAACCGGAAGCTCGGGGTCATGCTTGCGGACTGAGCGGAGGTGTTCCGCAAAGCAGTCACCCAGTCTGCGTTTGGTTTCCCCAATGTAGAGGAGACCACATTGTAAGCAGCGAATACAGTATACTACATTGAAAGAAGTACAAGTAAATCGCTGTTTCACCTGAAAGGAGTGTTTGGGGCCTGGGATAGTGAGGAGATAGAAGGTAAATGGGCAGCTATTACATGGATGTTAGATAAGCAGTCTGACAATTCAGAAACAGAGAGGTGGTGCTGAGGTAGAGCTGGGTGTTGCCAGCATACATGTGGAAACCGATGTGTTTTCGTATGTTGTCGCCGCATGTAGATGAGAAATAGGAAGGATGCAAGAATAGATCCTTGGGGGACACCAGAGGTCGCAGTGCAGGAATGGAAAGAAAAGCCATTAGTGGTGATTCTCTGGCTACAATTAGATACGAATGGAACCAGGTGAGTGCAGTTCCACCCAGCTGGAGGACGGCGGAGACACGCTGGAGAAGGATGGGGTGATCAACTGTGTTAAAGGCTGCTGACAGGTGGGATAGTGTGCCTCTGTCACAGTCACAAAGGATGTAATTTGTGACTTTGATAAAGAGCTGTTTTGGTTCCGTGGTAGAGACGAAAATCTGATTGGAGGGATTCAAACGTGGAGTTTCAGGAAAGATGGGCATGCGTTTAAGAGGCGACATGTTCAAGAACACAGAAGAGGAAAGGAAGGTTAGGGATGGTGCAAGTTTGCAAGGATGGTGGGGTTAAGACTTGTGTTTTGAGGAAAGGAGTGATGATGGCAGATTTGAAGGAGAGAAGGGACAGAACATGAGGAGGGAGATGGTTGAGGTCAGCTAACATGAGAGCCAGGACGGGAAGTTGGGTAGTTCCGTAGGAATAGGGTCAAGAGGGCAGGAGCTGGGTCTCATGGACAAGATGAGTTCAGAGAAGGCATTAGGGGAGATAGAAGAGAAACTAGAGGAAGAAACAAGTTCGAAAATAGGGCAGGAGGGGAGCCTTAGAGGAGGTTTGTCCAGTGGGCTAGCGGGAGGGAGGGAAGGAAGTGACAGAGGTAGCTGATCGGACGGTCTGAATCTTGGTAACAAAGAAATCCATATGCCACAGTCTCCCCTAAAATGATATATTTCCAAGTTAGGATGGTGTGTGAACATACGAACTAGGAGCAGGAGTAGGCCATTGGCCCTTTGAGCCTGCTCTGCCTTTCAATAAGTTCATGGCTGAACCGATTACTCCACATTTCCACCTACACCCGATAACCTTCCACTCCCTTTGCTCATCAAGAATCTATCTGCCTCTGCCTTAAAAATATTCAAAGGCTCTGCTTCCACCACCTTTTGAGGAAGAGAATTCCAAGACTCATAACCTTCAAAGAAAAAAATTCTCATTTCTGTCTTAAATACTCTTTTTTTTTTAAAACAGTGACCCCTCGTTCTAGATTCTCCCACAAGGGGAAACATCCTTTCCACATCCACCTTGTCAAGACCCCTCAGGATCTTATATGTTTCAATCAAGTCACCTCTTACTCTTCTAAATTCCAGCAGATGCAAGCCTAGCCTGTCCAATCTTTCCTCATAAGCCAGCCCACCCATTCCAGGTATTAGTCCAGTAAACCTTCTCTGTACTACCGCCAATGCATTTACATCATTCGTTAAATGAGACTATTACTGTACACAGTACTCCAGATGTGGTCTCACCAATGCCGTGTGTTTAGAAGGGAACTTGCAGATGGTGCTGTTACCACACATCAGCTACCCTTGTCCTTCTAGGTGGAAGAGGTCACAGGTTTGGAAGGTGCTGTCGAAGGAGGCATGGTGAGTTGCTGCAGTACATCTTGTATATGGTACATTGCTGCCATTGTGCGTTGGTGGTGGAGGGAGTGAATGTTGAAGGTGGTATATGGGATAGCAATCAAGCAGGCTGCTTTGTCCTGGATGGCGTCAAGCTTCCTGAGTGTTGTTTTAGCTACATTCATCCAGGCAAGTGGAGAGTATTCCTGACTTGTGCCTTATAGATAATGGACAGGCATTGGTGAGACAGGAGGCGAGTTACTCACTGCAGAATTCCTAGCTTCGGACTTGCTCTTGCAGCCATAGCATTTATGTAGCTGGTCCAGTTCAGCTTCTGGTCATTGGTAATCCCCCTCCCCCACCCCCAGGATGTTGATAGTGAGGGATTCAGAGATGGTGTTGCCATTGAATGTTATAGGGAGATGGTTAGATTCTCTTTTGTTGGAGATTGTCATTGCCTGGCACTTGTGTGGCGCGAAAATTACTTATCAGCCCAAGCTTGACTGTCGTCAATGTCTTGCTGCATATCGACACGGACTGCTTCGGTATCTGAAGAGTTGTGAATGGTACTGAACACTGTGCAATCATCAGCAAACATCCCCACTTCTAACCTTATGATGGAGGGAAGGTCATTGATGAAGCAGCTGAAGATGGTTAGGATACTACCGTGAAAACTCCTGCAGCAATGTCCTGGGGTTGAGATGATTGGCCTCCAACAACCACAACCATCTTCCTTTGTGCTAGATATGACTCCAACCAGTGGAGACTTGTCCTCGATTCCCATTGACTTCAATTTTGCTGGGGCTCCTTCATGCCACACATGGTCAAATGCTGCCTTGATTTCAAGGGCAATCACTCTCATCTCCCTTCTCGACTTCAGCGCTTTTGTCTATGTTTGGACTAAGGCTGTAATGAGGTCAGAAGCCAAGTGGCCCTGGCAGAACCCAAACTGAAAGTCAATGAGCAGCTGGTTGCTGTTTAAGTGGTGCTTGACAGCACTGTTGCGACATCACTTTGCTGATGATTGAAAGTAGATGGACGTGGTGGTAATTGGCCGCATTAGATTTGTCCTGCTTTTTGTGAACAGGACATATCTGGGCAATTTTACCACACTGCTGGGTAGATGCCAGTGTTGTAGCTGTACTGCAACAGCTGAGCTGTGGGCGCAGTCAGTCCTGCAGCACAAGTCTTCAGGACTAGTTCGGGGAGCCAGCTCACCACCACCTTCCCAAGGGCAATTGGGGATGGTCAATGGGTGCTGGCCTAGCCAGCGACGCCCACATCCAATGAAAGAATTAAAAAATGGGGATAGCGCGGAAAAGTGGAGTTGAGATAGATCAACCATGCAAATGGAATTTAATCCCGAGAAGTGTGAGGTGATGCATCTTGGGAGGACGAACAAGGCAAGGGAATATAAAATGGATGGTAGGACTCTAGGAAGTACAGACGGATCTTAATGTACTTGTCCCTAGATCACTGAAGGCAGCAGCACAGGTAGATAAGGTGGTTAGGAAGGCATATGGGATACTTGCCTTTATTAGCCGAGGCATAAAATATCAGAGCAGGTAGGTAGGTACTGGGCTAATGGGAAGATTCTTGGTAGTGTAGATGAACAGAGAGATCTTGGTGTCCAGGTACATAAATCCCTGAAAGTTGCTACCCAGGTTAATAGGGCTGTTAAGAAGGCATATGGTGTGTTAGCTTTTATTAGTAGGGGGATCGAGTTTCGGAGCCACGAGGTCATGCTGCAGCTGTACAAAACTCTGGTGAGACCGCACCTGGAGTATTGCGTGCAGTTCTGGTCACCGCATTATAGGAAGGATGTGGAAGCTTTGGAAAGGGTGCAGAGGAGATTTACTAGGATGTTGCCTGGTATGGAGGGAAGGTCTTCCAAGGAAAGGCTGAGGGACTTGAGGTTGTTTTCGTTGGAGAGAAGGAGGAGGAGTGACTTAATAGAGACATATAAGATAATCAGAGGGTTAGATAGGGTGGATAGTGAGAGTCTTTTTCCTCGGATGGTGATGGCAAACACGAGGGGACATAGCTTTAAGTTGAGGGGTGATAGATATAGGACAGATGTCAGAGGTAGTTTCTTTACTCAGAGAGTAGTAGGGGCGTGGAACGCCCTGCCTGCAACAGTAGTAGACTCACCAACTTTAAGGGCATTTAAGTAGGCATTGGATAGACATATGGATGAAAATGGAATAGTGTGGGTCAGATGGTTTCACAGGTCGGCGCAACATCGAGGGCCGAAGGGCCTGTACTGCGCTGTAATGTTCTAAAAAAAAAATGATGGAGCTGTAAAAAACGCTAGTTAGGCCACAGCTGGAGTACTGTGTACAGTTCTGGGCACCACACTAGAGGAAGGATGTGATTGCACTGGAGAGGATGCAGAGGAGATTCACCAGGATGTTTCCTGGGCTCCAGCATTTCAGCTATGAAGAGAGACTGAGAAGGCTAGGGTTGTTTTCCTTAGAGCAGAGAAGGCTGAGGGGGAACCTGATTGAGGTATACAAAATTATGAGGAGCATTGATAGATTAGATAGGAGGAAACTTTTTCCCTTAGCGGAGGGGTCAATAACCAAGGGGCAGAGATTTAAGCTAAGGGGCGGGAGGTTTAGAGGGGATTTGAGGAAAAATGTTTTCACCCAGAGTGTGGTTGGAATCTGGAACGCATTGCCTGAAGAGGCAGTAGAGGCAGGAACCCTCACAGCATTTAAGAAGTATTTAGACGAGCACTTGAAATGCCATAGCATACAAGGCTATGGGCCAAGTGCTGGAAAATGGGATTAGAATAGTTAGGTGCTTGATGGACCGTACAGACACGATGGGCCAAAGGGCCTGTTTCTGTGCTGTATAATTCTATGACTACAGTTGGGATGTTGTCAGGACCTGTAGCCTTTGCAATATCCAGTGCCTTCAATCGTTTCTTGATATCACATGCAGCGAATCGGATTAGCTGAAGACTGGCATCTCCTCTGGAGATCTTCCCTCTACAGATTCCAACCTCAGTCCCGCAACCCCGGACAGCCCGCTTCTAACTCCTTCCCAAAATCCACAAACAGGACTGTCCCGGCAGGCCCATTGTGTCAGCCTGCTCCTGCCCCACTGAACTTATTTCTTCCTATCTTGACTCTATCTTTTCTCCGCTGGTCCAGTCTCTGCCCACCGACATCCATGACTCTTCTGACGCCCTACGTCATTTTCACAATTTCCAGTTTCCTGGCCCCGACCGCCTCCTCTTCACTAAGGACGTCCAATCTCTCTACACCTCCACCCCCCACCAGGATGGTTTGAGGGCTCTCCGCTTCCTCCTTGAACAGAGGCCCAACCAGCCCCCTCCTCCGCCTGGCTGAACTTGTTCTCACATTGAACAACTTCTCCTTCAACTCCCCTCACTTCCTTCCAGTAAAAGGTGTTGCTATGGATACCC